>NW_027141907.1:0-24396 GCF_036365525.1 Heterodontus francisci
AGTCCGGTTTTAAGGAGCCTCTTAAAGGAGGAGAGAGAGAGGGGCGGAGAGGTTTAGGGAGGGGAATTCCAGATCTCAGGGCCCCAGGCAGCTGAAGGCACGGCCGCCAATGGTGGAGTGATGGGAATCGGGGTAAGTGGGGGGTGGGGGTGGGGGTGGGGGTGGGGGGTTGCTCAAGAGACCAGAATTGGAGGGGGCGTGGAGATCCTGGAGGGTTGTCGGGAGCTGGTGGAGGTTACAGGGGATCTGAACAGGAGAGTAGTTTCAAAGTGGAGCCAGCTGTGATGCCTTCCCTGTGCCAATAGCTAGGCAGATGCTTGGTTATATGGGGGGGTGGGGGGGAATGCAGTGGTGTGTGTGTGTGGGGGGGGGGGGGGGGTTTGAGTTAACACTGAGTGCTGGTGAATCCCACCCTCTCTGGCAAAAAACTGAAATTGACTTCTGGCCCAAACCAGTCCCAATTTAAAGATCCTCCCTGCAACCCCCAACCAAAATAAAAAGCCAAACGAGGGCAAGAGAGGACCCCCTCCCCTAGTTTAATGAAATATCCACTCCAAACCCAGAGAAGGAATAATAATAATTAATAAACCCTTTTACAAAGCACCTTCAGTTCGGCTGAAACAAACAGGGGGGGGGGAGGAGGTTGATAAAGTGACACGTGGTGCGTCTGGAATCGGCGCGGAAAAGTTTTCTCAAACTTTTTCGAAACTTTTCTCGCTGCTACTTACTTGTGGTCCTGGAGCCCGCTGGAGAGACGAGTCGAGGTTCAGCAGAGAGCATTAAAAAGTCCCATGGTAACTTCAGGAAAGGCTGTAGGAGAGCGAAAGACAGAGAAAGAGAGAGAGAGACTGAGAGCAAAAATGCTTTCTCTACTGGGGACACTCCGCTTACATCAGATCCTGACGCAATACTAGGAGGGGAGAGAGAGTATGAAAGGAAGAAAGAGCAGGGAATAACAGACAGAGACAGGAAGGAGGGAATAAACAGGGTGAGAGAGAGAGAGAGAGGTGGATTCCAAAGTTTGGAAGTTGTGTAGAATGTGTCTTTTCATTAAACCCCCTTTTGGCCCTTATTAAAAGAAGGAAGCTAGTGTTTATTTCCCAATGTTACCATGAATTAACATATTGGTGCAGATATAGAGGGGTGGGGGATTCCAGGATGGGCCGAGAGGCCAATTCTTCACTCCTTCGGTTCGCCTGAAAACTTTCCTGGAAGTTTGGTGAAAGTTTGCTGTCTGCTCTTCCTGGAGCCCGGGAGGAGTCAAGGTTGAGCCGACAGAATTTTTACAAGGAAAAGGGTGCCAGGGAGGGGAGAGAGTACATGGTGAGAGGGAGAGTGAGCGGGGAATAACAGACAGGAGAGGGGGGGGGGGGGAAAGAGAGAGGGAGGTGGGGGGGGGGGGGAAAAAGGACAGAGTAAGGTTTCAGCTGACTAAAGTTTGGAAGGTGTGCAGAATCTGCCTTTCAATTAAGCCCCTTTTGCCCTCCCTTACTGCCCTCGCCGTAGGGGGAACGTCAGTCAAAACGTTAACTCTGCTTCTCTCTCCACAGTTGCTGCCAGACCTGCTGAGTATTTCCAGCACTTCTTGGTTTTATTTCAGATTTTCAGCATCTGCAGTATTTGGCTTTGACTGATTATCCAGGCTCCTGTTCCCGAGTCTCCAGGTCCCTGTCCCCCCAGTATGCAACCCCCCACCCCCCACCTGCCAAGACTGAGGCATAGTAATTTTGACAAATGAACATTAACTGTTGCTGGAGTGGAGAAATGACTTGTTTAAAGAGATCACTTGGGCTGGAAGGACATTTGCATACTAAGAGTCAGTGCTCGGAGAGGCAAAGGAATTGCTCACTGATTCAACGAAGAGAGATTGGGCTGGGCAATGGCGATTCCACACCTTGTCGGGGGTAAAGAGCCAGCACTACGCCCCGCCCGCCGAGTGCTTTGAAATCCACAAACGCAGGAGTGGTTAGTCACATGACTAACCTGCTGCCAACTTGGAGTTCTCAATTCTGTTACGGTTAAACCAGGCAAAGGCCGAGAGGGAACCCCTAGACCCCCTTCTCACCTGACCGCAACACTGAGTACCCAGACTCCTGGTCCCGATCACCGCCACTGCAGGCGTCCGAGTGTGCGTCCACGCGTCCGAGTGTGCGTCCACGCTCGGAAGCGAGGCCTTGCACAGCTGAATGGCCTGGACCCTCGGGAGAGGCTGTGTGGGATGGCTGATGCCTGTGGGAACCCCGGGCACCTCCAGGAGCGGAGAGGAGGTGGGGGATTGGCGTGGGAGGTAAACTCCGAGAGAGTGAATATCCCTGACCGGACAGGGCGGCCTCGAGCATCGGTTCCGGCTGGTCACGAGATGCCGATGACTGGTTGCACGTGGGTCAATAAAACCCCTCTTGTCTGTGCCCACGGAACACAGCACGAACGGAATTTCAGTTCGATAATCACAGGACTGTGAAACAAAAGACTTTCTTTGTCCCGGGCAGAGAGCAGGGGTCAGCAATCTCCTGTGGCACGCCACGCGGGTATTAACCCTTCACGTGCTGACCCCCTGCCCCCGTCCCGGCCCTGGCGGAGGAAGTGTCCTTTTAAAACCTTCCAAATCTGTAACCTCCCAAGTTAATCATCTGACTCTCATTTGGTAGGATCGAGGCGCGGAGTAGGGGCGGGTGGGGGGGGGAGAGCTGAATGAGCCTCCTTCTGTTCCTGTCCAACAGGCTGCAAACTGGCTCAAGGTTCAGCCTGGCCCTGCTGTTGGCTCCAGCTTGTAATTTGACTCCCGACCCTTATAAATTTGTTTGGAACGCCCGCCCCCACCCCCGAGCCCTTCAGACAGTACGGGCGGGGGGGTGGGGGGGTCCTCGCAGATACAAGAATGAGGATTCCACCATGCCAGGTCTTGCCTGCGTTTTAGGGGCCTCGGTGATTGCCAGACCACCCCCGCCCCCCGAACCCGATCGCTAGGGGCAACAGGGGGCCTGAACCAAGAGAACGTGTTACAAATTAAGACACACGTCACTCTCACACGGAGAGAGCGGCCCAAGCATTTTCAGATACATGTCACTCTCTCTCCCACACGTATACAAGGAGCTGACACTGAGACATGACAGAGTTTTAATGTGTCTCTGGATTAAAGCAGAGCCTGTTTCCAAATCAGCGATTTTCCGGAGTTTGTTCGTGGCCGGGCTGAGGGTGAGAATGGCGAGGGCAGAGGACTGCAGGGAGGGGGGGGTGGTGGTGCAGGGAGGAGGGAAGAGGGGTTGTCTGGAGTCTGGAACCGACTGACGGAGAGGCAGGAGGAACTCGGAAATTTTCGGCACGGAGGGGAGACCGCACAGTTTCACCAAGTCTCTCACTTCCCCGCCGTGGCCCAGCGCGCTGCAACTCCGAAACGCTAAAGAGCGGGCACTGTTGCCAGGTCGGGGGCCGATGCGGGCACAGCAAGATCCCACAAACCGCAACGCGATGGCAACCAGATCAATGTTTTTTTTTGTAGTGACCCTCCGACAGTGCGGCGCTCCCTCAGTACTGACCCTCCGACAGCGCGGCGCTCCCTCAGAACTGACCCTCCGACAGCGCGGCGCTCCCTCAGAACTGACCCTCCGACAGCGCGGCGCTCCCTCAGTACTGACCCTCCGACAGCGCGGCGCTCCCTCAGTACTGACCCTCCGACAGCGCGGCGCTCCCTCAGTACTGACCCTCCGACAGCGCGGCGCTCCCTCAGTACTGACCCTCCGACAGCGCGGCGCTCCCTCAGTACTGACCCTCCGACAGCGCGGCGCTCCCTCAGTACTGACCCTCCGACAGCGCGGCGCTCCCTCAGTACTGACCCTCCGACAGCGCGGCGCTCCCTCAGTACTGACCCTCCGACAGCGCGGCGCTCCCTCAGTACTGACCCTCCGACAGCGCGGCGCTCCCTCAGTACTGACCCTCCGACAGCGCGGCGCTCCCTCAGTACTGACCCTCCGACAGTGCGGCGCTCCCTCAGCACTGACCCTCCGACAGTGCGGGTCTCCCTCAGCACTGACACTCCGACAGTGCGGGTCTCCCTCAGTACTGACACTCCTACAGTGCGGCTTTCCCTCAGTACTGACCCTCCCACAGTGCAGCGCTCCCTCAGTACTGACCCTCCCACAGTGCAGCACTCCCTCAGTACTGACCCTCCGACAGTGCGGCACTCCCTCTACTGACCCTCCGACAGTGCGGCGCTCCCTCAGTCCTGACCCTCCTATACTGCGACTCTCATTCAGTACTGACACACCGACAGTGCGGCACTCCCTCAGTACTGACCCTCCGACAGTGCGGCGCTCCCTCAGTACTGACCCTCCGACAGTGCGGCACTCCCTCAGTACTGACCCTCCGACAGTGCGGCGCTCCCTCAGTACTGACCCTCCGACAGCGCGGTGCTCCCTCACTACTGACCCTCCGACAGTGTGGCGCTCCCTCAGTACTGACCCTCCGACAGTGCGGCGTTCCCTCAGTACTGACCCTCCGACAGTGCGGCGCTCCCTCAGTACTGACCCTCCGACAGAGCGGCGCTCCCTCAGTGCTGACCCTCCGACAGCGCGACACTCCCTCAGTACTGACCCTCCGACAGTGCGGCGCTCCCTCAGTACTGACCCTCCGACAGAGCGGCGCTCCCTCACTACTGACCCTCCCACAGTGCGGCGCTCCCTCAGTACTGACCCTCCGACAGCACGGCGCTCGCTCAGTACTGACCCTCCGACAGTGCGGCGCTCCCTCAGTACTGACACTCCACAGTGCGGCGCTCCCTCAGTACTGACCCTCCGACAGTGCAGCACTCCCTCAGTACTGACCCTCCGACAGTGCAGCACTCCCTCAGTACTGACCCTCCGACAGTGCAGCACTCCCTCAGTACTGACCCTCCGACAGTGCGGCGCTCCCTCAGTACTGACCCTCCTATACTGCGACTCTCATTCAGTACTGACACTCCGACAGTGCGGCACTCCCTCAGTACTGACCCTCCGACAGTGCGGCGCTCCCTCAGTACTGACCCTCCGACAGTGCGGCACTCCCTCAGTACTGACCCTCCGACAGTGCGGCGCTCCCTCAGTACTGACCCTCCGACAGCGCGGCGCTCCCTCACTACTGACCCTCCGACAGTGTGGCACTCCCTCAGTACTGACCCTCCGACAGTGCGGCGTTCCCTCAGTGCTGACCCTCCGACAGCGCGGCGCTCCCTCAGTACTGACCCTCCGACAGCGCGACACTCCCTTAGTACTGACCCTCCGACAGTGCGGCGTTCCCTCAGTACTGACCCTCCCACAGTGCGGCGCTCCCTCAGTTCTGACCCTCCGACAGAGCGGCGCTCCCTCAGTACTGACCCTCCGACAGTGCGGCGCTCCCTCACTACTGACCCTCCCACAGTGCGGCGCTCCCTCAGTACTGACCCTCCGACAGCACGGCGCTCGCTCAGTACTGCCCTCCGACAATGCAGCACTCCCTCAGAGCAGGCACGGGGACCATGGCACTGGCATCGCCAGAGTGGGGGCTTAATCCACAACCTTCCCACTGGGCAGGTGCGGGTTTGACCCCCTCAGCCATAGCCAACCCGTTATTGGGGGAAAATCTTTAAGTACCTTTACCTCTGCTCCCTGTTGTCTGTCCTTTAACATTTCCTGATGGAGTTGAGTGCCGTCTCTGTGATCGTGTCCGTTCTCCAGTATCCCCCCCTCCCCAACCCTAATCTCTATGCAAGAAAGGAGGGAGCCAGAAAGCAGAAAACTGTAGACTAGTTCGCCTAACATCTGTCATTGGGAAAATGCTAGAATCCATTATGAAGGAAGTAATAGCAGGACATTTACAAAATCATAATACAATCAAACAGAATCAACATGGTTGTGAAAGGGAATTGTGTTTGAATAATTTATTGGAGTTCTTTGAGGAAGTAACAAGCAAGGCTGATCAAGGGGAACCTGTGGATGTGATGTACTTAGATTTCCGAAAGGCATTCCATCCGGAGCCACATCACAGGTTACTACACAAGAGCACCCGGTATCGGGGTAACAGATGAGCACAGATAGAGGTCGGAGGGAAATTAAGTTGCCGAGAGGATGTAGAGTCTACAAAGAGATTTAGATGGGTTAATTGAGTGGGCAAAAGTTTGGCAGCTGGGGTATAACGTGAGCAAATGTGAACTTGTCCACTTAGGAAGGAGAGAAAAGCAGTGTATTATTTAAATGGAGAGAGATTGCAGAACTGTGCTGTACAGAGGGATCTGGGTGTCCTGGTACACGTATCACAGGAAGTTGCTATGCAAATGCAGCACGTGGTGAGGAAGGCGCATGCAATGTTGGCTTTGTTGCGAGGGGAAATCGGTCGTCAACTTCGCAAAATGCACGGGAGCCACGGCGGAGGTGGCAGAGAGCCACGGCGGAGGGGGTGCTCCCGACCAGCGGAAGGACGGCGATCGTTGTCGAGTTGCTGGCTGAAAAGGGGAAAAATTCCGCCTCGCGGACAAACACAATGGGGGCCGAGAAGCCGGACGACGGAACAGAGGGGGCTGGTTGTGCGAGGCGGAGGACGACTGCAGGTCTCTCCAGGTCAATCGTGGGCAAACTTCACGCAGGCACCCCCCCCCCCCCACCCCCGGGTCAGAAATTGACCTGGGGGTTTGCTTTCTACGCGTTCGGTTTACGAGAGCGGAGAAGGTTAAGGGGGAGATTTAATCGGGGCGTTCAAAAATCACAAAGGGTTTCGATAGAGTGAATAAGGAGAAACTGTTCCCAGTGGCGGGAGGGTCGGTAACCAGAGGGATACGGATTGAAAATAATCGGGAAAAGAACCAGAGGGGGGAGAGGAGGAGAATGTTTTTTGACACAGTGAGTTGTTGGGATCTGGAACGCGCTGCCTGAAGCAGATTCAATAGTAACTTTCAAAAGGGGAATTGGAGAAAGACTGGAAGGGAGGAAGTTGCAGGGTTACGGGGAAAAAAAAGAGCAGGAGGGGAGTGGGATTACAAGAATTTGGAACATCTCGAGTAAATCTCCTCTTAACCTTCTCTGTTTTGAGAACAATCCCACATTCTCCAGTTTTACTGAACGTAGATCTCCCTCCGCATCCTCTCCAAGGTTGTGACAAGTGTGGTGCCCAGAGATCAGGAGAGAGCAAAGCCGAGATCTAAGCTAAGCATGAGCCAAAGAACCTAAGAGAGGCATCACACCCCAATTTATTTGTTTTATTTTGTTAAAAATGTCTTTACTTAAATTTAATAAACAGTCTGTCACAGGCTTGTGCAACACACAAAAAAACAAACAAACACACACACACAGTCACAGCCGTATCCTGAAAGGCAAGGAGGGCATATTTTGAAAAGCAACGCCCTGGACAACAAACCATTTGTCTCGCAGCAACTCTACGCTCAGCCACTTTCTGTTTGAAGTCGTTTGTTCCTGACGGTTAAATATTGCATGACAGCTGCCCCCACCTCGGGGAAAGTTACTGTTCAGTAAAACTGTAAATAGAGAGCTGTAATCCTGCACTCCCTTTATGATCGTGACGTCCAAAAGCTCTTTTACAAACAATAAAATACTTTTTTTTTTCTGAATTGCAGCCACTGTTGTTAACACAGGGGACGTGGCAGTCACTGTACTGCACAGCAAGCTGCCAGAAGCAGCAATATGATAAATGACCCACATCATCTGTTTTCACTGACGTTGGACAAGGGTTAAATTCTCCCCAGGGCACCGGGGAGAACTCCCACCCTCCACTCCTCTTCCAATAGTGGTTGTGGGATCTTTCACTCGGAGGGGTCAGACGGGGGCCTCAGTTTAATGTCTCGTCCTAAAGACTGAACCTCCGACAGCGCGGGGCTCCCTCAGTATGACGCTCCCTCAGTACTGACCCTCCGACAGTGCGGCGCTCCCTCAGTACTGACCCTCCGACAGTGCGGCGCTCCCTCAGTACTGACCCGCCGACAGTGCGGCGCTCCCTCAGTACTGACCCGCCGACAGGGCGGCGCTCCCTCAGTACTGACCCGCCGACAGGGCGGCGCTCCCTCAGTACTGACCCTCCAACAGGGCGGTGTTCCCTCAGTACTGACCCTCCGACAGTGCGGCGCTCCCTCAGTACTGACCCTCCGACAGTGCGGCGCTCCCTCAGTACTGACCCTGTCGACAGTGCGGCGCTCCCTCAGTACTGACCCTCCCGTGACGCCCGCACAGAATGGGGAAACCGCTGCGTTACAAAAAGGTTCTTCCCCGCATTTCCCCCCCCCCCCCGCCCCCATCTGTGTCCCAGAGTCCTTGTACCGTCAGCTAATGGGAACAGTTTTTATCTACCTTATCTAAACCCGTCAGAATCTTGTAAACCTCCATCAAATCTCCCCTCAATCTCCTTTGCTCCGGGGAGAACAACCCCAGATTCTCCAACCTAACCTCGTAGCGAAAATCCCCCATCCCTGGAACCATTCTGGTAAATCTCCTCCGCACCCTCTCGAGAATCCTCACCTCCTTCCTAAAGTGTGGTGACCAGAACTGCATGCAATACTCCAGTCGTAGCCTAACCAGAGAATGATCAAGGTTCAGCACAGCTTTTGTACTCAATGCCTCTCTTTATGAAGCCCAAGATCCCGTACGCTTTACTGACCAATCTCTCAATATGTCCCGTCACCTTCAAAGATCAATGCACATAAATCCGTGTACAAGACCCAGCACCACCACCTTTATAGTGAAATTAACACCACTAATTTCCAACTCAAACATCACCCGGCTCTGCCCCCAGCGAGGAAACCCTCACCCTCACCCTCACCAACTCCGAGGCTCTCCTCACCGCCCTCCCATCTCCTCCAGCTCCTACAACCCTCCCTATCTCTGTAACCTCCTCCAGTCCCAACAACCCTCCCTATCTCTGTAACCTCCTCCAGCCCCTATAACCCTCACATCTCTGTAACCTCCTCCAGCTCCTACAACCCTCCCTATCTCTGTAACTTACTCCAACCCCTACAACCCTCCCTATCTCTGTAACCTCCTCCAGCCCAGACAACCCTCCCTATCTCTGTAACCTCCTCCAGTCCCAACAACCCTCCCTATCTCTGTAACCTCCTCCAGCCCCTACAACCCTCACATCTCTGTAACCTCCTCCAGCTCCTACAACCCTCCCTATCTCTGTAACCTCCTCCAGCCCCGACAACCCTCCCTATCTCTGTAACCTACTCCAACCCCTACAACCCTCCCTATCTCTGTAACCTCCTCCAGCCCTGACAACCCTCCCTATCTCTGTAACCTCCTCCAGCCCCTACAACCCTTCCTATCTCTGTAACCTACTCCAACCCCCCCTATCTCTGTAACCTCCTCCAGCCCCGACAACCCTCCCCATCTCTGTAACCTCCTCCAGCCCCTACAACCCTCCGAGATCTCTGCGCTCCTCCAATTCCGGCCTCTTGCCCATCTCCCGATTCCCATCGCTCCACCATTGGCGGCCGTGCCTTCAGCTGCCTGGGGGCCCCAACCTCTGGAATTCCCTTCCCTAAACCTCTCCGACTCTCTCTCTCTCTCCTCCTTTAAGACGCTCCTTAAAACTGACCTCTTTGACTGAGCTTTCGGTCGCCCGTCCCTGATATCTCCTGGCGCGGCTCGGGGGTCAAATCGTCTATTCCTGTGAAGCACCTTGGGATATTTCATGACGTTACAGGCGCTATCTAAATGCCAGTCGTTGTGGAAAGGGGAATGTCGTGTTTGCGTGGGGCATACGTGGAGACGTGTTTCATTTGCTAACCTTGTTTGACCCGCATACTTCCATTGGGAGAAGGACAGAAAGCCAAGTCTCACCCGGTGTCCCATTCAGACGCTACAGCAGTCGTACAACTGTGTGTGAAGACAACCACCCATGTAATCTTCAGCATTACAACTGCACACCTCCACGTGAATCTCAAGGAACTATATACAATTCTGAATAAATACAGCAGCAGGAAAAAAAATCACTTCAGCCAGGGTTCAGTTACACAGTGGGGCCTCACGTCTGCCAATCCCACACAAAGTCCAGTGACACCTGCCCCTCGGGCCTCGACAGGCACCTCCGTGGAAGCTGACGGCAGATGCAGGGCCGGCAGAAATACGTATTCCGAACCCTTGGTCCACAGGCGGAGAGAGCTACCGGAAACATCATCTAAGTTCAAGTCCGGCGGGCCCCCTGGAGCGAAGCTAGCGGTGAGGAGCCCACCGGCCCACTCGCAACCATCTCTGAAGGAAGTCAGGCCGTCGCATACGCGCGCAAGGGGAGCTGGCTGCTGCGGCCCTTTACATGCTGCGGGGTTTGCCAAAAAAAAACATTTAAAGAATGATTCCGAGCACCTCTGCCGTGAATGTAAAATTTACAGAAAGGTCCAATGACAGGAAGGGGGCAAAAAAAAAAAAGAGGGCAAAAGGCCGGATCTACTGACGCGCCCATCCGGCGTCACGTGAGCGGGATGGATTCCCGGGTTCCGCCGTCCAGCCCGTGCTGAGGGTAGCCACAGTCCAAGTGGCTCTCAGTTAGGCCGGGCGGTAGGGGCGGTGGTGGGGGGGGGGGGGGTTGTGGGTAGCAGATTGGAAGTGGGATAGAAGGGTTCCCGGGTGTGCGCCGCCTCCCATAGTCGACTGCACTTTATATGACGGACACTTCGAGCCCGGGTTAGGGGACGTGCGGCGAATCACTTTATCCCGCTCTGCCAGCTCTGGATTGCAGTCGGCGGACACTCGGGGAGGGGAGATAACCGGAGGTGGGGCTGCGGCCGGGTGTGGGGGGTGGGGGGGGCGGGGAGGTGAAGAGGGAAAGGGGAGAGGGACGGCCCGCGAGGGCAGACTGTTGTCTCCGCTCACTCCTTAACCCATCTCCATCAGCAGAACGCAGGACAGACCCGAGGCCAGTCCCATTTTCAGCTAGCCTCGCTGCCCTCCGTCCCGGCTGGTCCGCTTTGGCCTCGGAGGGTGCCTGATCCGAGCCCAGTAGTCCTCGCAATATCGGCTGATGGCTCCGGCCTGGACCCCTTGGCCATCCTCGAGCCCAGGCCGGGTCTCCCCCGGCGAGCGGGGCTGGGGAGAGCCGCGTCCGGGACCCGAAGACACGGCGTCCACTGCTGCCCTCGGGAGGACGCGCAGGTCCACCCTCCCGGTGGTGTGGCTGAAGCCGTTCTCCGTGGTCACGCAGTGGTAGATGGCGCTGTCCTGTAGCTCCAGGGATCGGATCATCAGCCCGTGCTCAGTCTTCAGGAACCGCTTGTCCCGGCGCAGCTGTGGCAGAAGGAAGATACTTTAGGGCGCGGTCCAGGCAGACGCCGCTCAAGCCGTGCGACAGGCTGCTGCGGCCCTTTACAGGCACCGCAGGTGCAAAATAAATAACAAAATGGAAGAGCTCACATTGCCCCAGGGCCGTTCACCACCTCGGGACATTCCAAAGCGCCTTTAGTGTGATCATTGATGTACGGCAGCCAATTTGTGCACGGCAAGATCCCACAAAACCGATAATGAGCATAATCTGTTTGAGTAATGTTGATTGTGGACAGCGCGGTGCTCCCTCGGTACTGACCCTCCGACAGTGCGGCGCTCCCTCGGTACTGACCCTCCGACAGTGCGGCGCTCCCTCGGTACTGACCCTCCGACAGTGCGGCGCTCCCTCGGTACTGACCCTCCGACAGTGCGGCGCTCCCTCGGTACTGACCCTCCGACAGTGCGGCGCTCCCTCGGTACTGACCCTCCGACAGCGCGGCGCTCCCTCGGTACTGACCCTCCGACAGTGCGGCGCTCCCTCGGTACTGACCCTCCGACAGTGAGGCGCTCCCTCAGTACTGACCCTCCGACAGCGTGACGCTCCCTCGGTACTGACCCTCCGACAGCGCGGCGCTCCCTCGGTACTGACCCTCCGACAGCGCGGCGCTCACTCGGTACTGACGCTCCGACAGTGCGGCGCTCACTCAGTACTGACGCTCCGACAGTGCGGCGCTCCCTCAGTACTGACCCTCCGACAGCGCGGCGCTCCCTCAGTACTGACCCTCCGACAGTGAGGCGCTCCCTCAGTACTGACCCTCCGACAGCGCGGCGCTCCCTCAGTACTGACCCTCCGACAGCGCGGCGCTCCCTCAGTACTGACCCTCCGACAGCGCGGCGCTCCCTCAGTACTGACCCTCCGACAGCGCGGCGCTCCCTCAGTACTGACCCTCCGACAGCGCGGCGCTCCCTCAGTACTGACCCTCCGACAGCGCGGCGCTCCCTCAGGACTGACCCTCCAACAGCGCGGCGCTCCCTCAGTACTGACCCTCCGACAGTGCGGCGCTCCCTCAGAAATGCACCAGGGAATGTTGGCCTGGGTCTCTGGAATGAGGGCTCAAAGGCAGGGCCTCCTGCCTCCGGGGAGTGAGTTAGCGGAGGGGTTGAGAGAGAGAGAGAGAGAGAGAGAGACAGACAGACACTGAGTGAAAAGGTTGGGCCTTGCCAAGTGTAAACGCTTCTTACCAGCTTCCTGCGAGCCGAGCGCTCGCTCTGGACCAGCCATTTGGTGGTTGCTCGGGGCGATTGGGGACGACACTCCAGGAAGGTGCTGCTCCCCTCCACTCCAAACTGCACCGAATCCAAAACCATCCTGCTGACTGGAAGAGAAAATCAGGAATTCACTGTGGGATAAAGTCCAGGTGGAATTGTATCCCCCTCTGCTGGCTACTTGGGTTAGTATCCTGTTAGCTTGGAGCAACATTGAGAAATTACATAGAGCATATCTTAGTTAGACCACACTCGGAGCACTGTGCACAGTTCCAGTCTCCATATCCCTTGGTTAGACCACACTGGGAGCGCTGTGCACAGTTCCAGTCTCCATATCCCTTGGTTAGATCACACTTGGAGCACTGTGCACAGTTCCAGTCTCCATATACCTTGGTTAGATCACACTTGGAGCACTGTGCACAGTTCCAGTCTCCATATACCTTGGTTAGACCACACTGGGAGCACTGTGCACAGTTCCAGTCTCCATATACCTTGGTTAGACCACACTCGGAGCACTGTGCACAGTTCCAGTCTCCATATACCTTGATTAGATCATACTCGGAGCACTGTGTACAGTTCCGGTCTCCATATACCTTGGTTACACCACACTCGGAGCACTGTGCACAGTTCCAGTCTCCATATACCTTGGTTAGACCACACTCGGAGCACTGTGCACAGTTCCAGTCTCCATATACCTCGGTTAGACCACACTTGGAGCACTGTGCACAGTTCCAGTCTCCATATACCTTGGTTAGACCACACTCGGAGCACTGTGCACAGTTCCAGTCTCCATATCCCTTGGTTAGATCACACTTGGAGCACTGTGCACAGTTCCAGTCTCCATATACCTTGGTTAGATCACACTTGGAGCACTGTGCACAGTTCCAGTCTCCATATACCTTGGTTAGACCACACTGGGAGCACTGTGCACAGTTCCAGTCTCCATATCCCTTGATTAGATCATACTCGGAGCACTGTGTACAGTTCCGGTCTCCATATACCTTGATTAGATCATACTCGGAGCACTGTGTACAGTTCCGGTCTCCATATACCTCGGTTAGACCACACTTGGAGCACTGTGTACAGTTCCGGTCTCCATATACCTCGGTTAGACCACACTTGGAGCACTGTGTACAGTTCCGGTCTCCATATACCTTGATTAGATCATACTCGGAGCACTGTGTACAGTTCCGGTCTCCATATACCTCGGTTAGACCACACTTGGAGCACTGTGCACAGTTCCAGTCTCCATATCCCTTGATTAGATCATACTCGGAGCACTGTGTACAGTTCCGGTCTCCATATACCTTGATTAGATCATACTCGGAGCACTGTGTACAGTTCCGGTCTCCATATACCTCGGTTAGACCACACTTGGAGCACTGTGTATAGTTCCAGTCTCCATATCCCTTAGTCAGATCACACTTGGAGCACTGTGCACAGTTCCAGTCTCCATATACCTTGATTAGATCATACTCGGAGCACTGTGTACAGTTCCGGTCTCCATATACCTTGGTTACACCACACTCGGAGCACGGTGCACAGTTCCAGTCTCCATATCCCTTGGTTACACCACACTCGGAGCACTGTGCACAGTTCCAGTCTCCATATACCTTGGTTAGACCACACTTGGAGCACTGTGCACAGTTCCAGTCTCCATATCCCTTGATTAGATCATACTCGGAGCACTGTGCACAGTTCCAGTCTCCATATCCCTTAGTTAGACCACACCCGGAGCACTGTGTACAGTTCCAGTCTCCATATCCCTTAGTTAGACCACACCCGGAGCACTGTGCACAGTTCCAGTCTCCATATACCTTGGTTAGACCACACTTGGAGCACTGTGTACAGTTCCAGTCTCCATATCCCTTAGTTAGACCACACCCGGAGCACTGTGCACAGTTCCAGTCTCCATATCCCTTGGTTAGACCACACTCGGAGCACTGTGCACAGTTCCAGTCTCCATATCCCTTTGTTAGACCACACTCGGAGAACCAGTCCCTCCGCCCCGCGCGTTTCCCCAGCCCCTCCCCCCCGCACCTTTCATGTTGTAACCCCGGCACTGCCGCAGGGGGTCACCGTGCCGAACGTCCTGCCTCCGACTGCGCCTGTGGACACAAGCACAAAGAGAAAACAGCGGTGAGGCACTGGAGCAGCCACACCTCAGCGCAACCCTCTCCCACCGCCCCCCCCACCGCTGCCCCGGGCGAGCGCGCCACTTACCGTTTGGAGGCCGGTGTGTAGCGGGAGCAGGCCTCGCCGTCCCAGGCGCAGTATGGGTCGCGGGCCAGACAGCAGTCGGCACAGCCCAGGCCGTACCTGGCGCAGCGGTGCAGCGTCAGCTGGGTGACGCCAACCTCCGAGGACACGTAGAGCTGTTGCTGCAGGAAGCAAAGGTGGGAAATGTTATCGGAATGACAAAGATATAACCTCACCCCAAGAAATATAGCACAGGGACTGGTGTCTGTACACTGACTGGTGTGTCTCAGTCCCTCTCTCTCAGGGTGATATCTGTACACTGACTGGTGTCTCTCAGTCCCTCTCTCTCAGGGTGATATCTGTACACTGACTGGTGTCTCTCAGTCCCCTCTCTCTCAGGGTGATATCTGTACACTGACTGGTATCTCTCAGTCCCTCTCTCTCAGGGTGATATCTGTACACTGACTGGTGTGTCTCAGTCCCTCTCTCTCAGGGTGATATCTGTACACTGACTGGTGTCTCTCAGTCCCCTCTCTCTCAGGGTGATATCTGTACACTGACTGGTGTCTCAGTCCCTCTCTCTCAGGGTGATATCTGTACACTGACTGGTGTGTCTCAGTCCCTCTCTCTCAGGGAGATATCTGTACACTGACTGGTGTCTCTCAGTCCCCTCTCTCTCAGGGTGATATCTGTACACTGACTGGTGTCTCTCAGTCCCTCTCTCTCAGCGTGATATCTGTACACTGACTGGTGTCTCTCAGTCCCCTCTCTCTCAGGGTGATATCTGTACACTGACTGGTGTCTCTCAGTCCCTCTCTCTCAGGGTGATATCTGTACACTGACTGGTATCTCTCAGTCCCCTCTCTCTCAGAGAGATATCTGTACACTGACTGGTGTCTCTCAGTCCCCTCTCTCTCAGGGTGATATCTGTACACTGACTGGTGTCTCTCAGTCCCTCTCTCTCAGAGAGATATCTGTACACTGACTGGTGTCTCTCAGTCCCCTCTCTCTCAGGGTGATATCTGTACACTGACTGGTGTCTCTCAGTCCCCTCTCTCTCAGGGTGATATCTGTACACTGACTGGTGTCTCTCAGTCCCTCTCTCTCAGGGTGATATCTGTACACTGACTGGTGTCTCAGTCCCCTCTCTCTCAGGGTGATATCTGTACACTGACTGGTGTCTCTCAGTCCCTCTCTCTCAGGGTGATATCTGTACACTGACTGGTGTCTCTCAATCCCTCTCTCTCAGAGAGATATCTGTACACTGACTCATGTGTCTCAGTCCTGTAGCCAATATTTGTTGCTCAAACGGCATCAGTGAAACAGATTATCTCGTCTTTATCAGTTTGTGGTTTGCGGACTCTTGCTGTGCACCCCAATTGGCTGCTGCTTTTCGTAAATTACACTAGTGAGCACACTTTAAAAATTGTACGCCCTTGTCTGTGAAGTGCTTTGGGACGTCTGGAGGTGAACAGCTCGGGAGAAATGCTATTTCCTCCTGTCTCCCTGATTAACCCTCAAGATCCCAGCTCGAGATTCCGGAATGCCACCTCTTACCCTCTTGGAAGAGATTTTCATTGTTTTCACAGGCGCAGGTTTCTGAAAAACAAGGTCAACACGTTAAGAAATTTACATTCTCGCACTTTCAGTGTAGCTCCCCACTCACCTTCCTTCTCTCTCACCCAGGGCTCACAGGACAGGGATCAGGAGCAGGATCCCTGGCCGATTTCCCCCTCTCTCTCTAACCCAGGGGTTCTGAGGCTTTTCTGAAACTGAACTGGGCCAGCCATATAAATACCGTGGCTACAAGAGCAGGTCAGAGGCTGGGAATCCTGCGGAGAGTAACTCACCTCCTGACTCCCCAAAGCCTGTCCACCATCTACAAGACACAATTCAGGAGTGTGATGGAATACTCTCCACTTGCCTGGATGGGTGCAGCTCCAACAACACTCAAGAAGCTCGACACCATCCAGGACAAAGCAGCCCACTTGATTGGCACCCCATCCACCAACATTCACTCCCTCCACCACCGACGCACAGTGGCAGCAGTGTGTACCATCTACAAGATGCACTGCAGCAACTCACCGAGGCTCCTTAGACAGCACCCGCCCAAACCCGCGACCTCTACCAACTAGACGGACAAGGGCAGCAGACGCACGGGAACACCACCACCTACAAGTTCCCCTCCAAGCCACACACCATCCTGACTCGGAACTATATCGGCCGTTCCTTCACTGTCACTGGGTCAAAATCCTGGAACTCCCTTCCCAACAGCACTGTGGGTGTACCTACACCCACACAGACTGCAGCGCTTCAAGAAGGCAGCTCACCCCCACCTTCTCAAGGGGCAATTAGGGATGGGCAATAAATGCTGGTCTGGCCAGCGACGCCCACATCCCATGAATGTTTTTTTTTTGAATAAAAAAACTATAGGGGCAAATCCCACCCCAAATCTGTCCCCCTTACCCGAAACACCTGCACTTCCTCCAACGTGAGCTCCTCCACCTCCCGGTCGTCCTTTGGCAGCACGATGACTTTCTGGACTGTTCCACGGTCTGAAAGGGAGTGCCAGAGCGCAGAACGTTAATGGTGAGGCTATACTGGATGTTGCTCTGGTGGCTCCACCCACCACCCTGCCCCACAGACTGCCCGACGGGCCGCCCAGTGCGTTCCTGGGCCCCGCACGCACGGAACCCAGCAAGGAGCCAAGAAACAACCACTGTCTATGGGAGGTGTTGACATACTCTTGGAGCCTACCTGTCCCGAGAAACAGCACCTCGTAACGCCCGTCGACGGCATCCACGTGGTCCACTGCGATCGTGGTGAACTTGTAGTCCACGTTGGTCCTGATCACCAGCGGCTGCTGGTGAATGGGGTAAACCGTGTTGTACATGAGCGGGTGCGTCCGGGCAAAGTGGGTCACCTCATCCGGATAATCTTTGGTCGACGTCATCCCGGGAGTGAAAGAGCCGCCCGGGCACTGTGACAAAGAAAGATCCCACAGTTATACGGTGCCTCGGGACGTCCAGCCATCCTCCCCCGCCCACCCTCCGTCATCGTCGTCCCCTCGCTCTCCCTCCCACCCCCCCGGGGGGTGTCAGGGATTTGACGGGACAAGTCCCACGCCGGAGATTTCAGCACTTGAAGGGAAACGGCCTTCCATTTCTCTAGCGCCTTCCCCCTCTCCCCCCCCCCCCACCACCTCAATATGTCCCAAAGCGGCCTCCCAGCCAATGAAGGACTTTTACTGTTGCGCCCTCGCTGTTGTAAAGGGTAGGAAAAGCGGAAACCAATTTTCACACAGCAAGATCCCACACACAGCAGCGTGATAACGACCCGGGTCGTCTGCTTTTCTTTCCTCTCATGTTGCTCGAGGGAAAACCCATCAGCTCCAGAACACCCGGGGGAGAACGCCCTCCGCCCGCCACCCCCCCCAACCCCACTCTTCTTCCAATAGTGGCCGTGGGATCTTTAACATCCACCTGAGGGGGAAGGCGTAGCCTTTGCTTAACATCTGACCTAAAAAAGGGCACCTCCGACAGTGCGGCACTCCCTCGGCACTGACTCTCCGACAGCGCGGCGCTCCCTCAGCACTGACCCTCCGACAGCGCGGCGCTCCCTCAGCACTGACCCTCCGACAGCGCGGCGTTCCCTCAGCACTGACCCTCCGACAGTGTCAGTCTCACAAGGTTCTCTTTGGAGGGGGTTCGCGAACCCGTGACCTTCTGAGCAGTAAGTAAGAGGCACTGAGCGAAGGCCGATTCACAGCAAGAAACATGACCCAGTCCGAGTTTCCCCACTGTGCCTCGGAATGCAAACAAGAAAGATGACTCCCAGTTGTGAGAACACACAACACTTCACATTGCCTTAGTATACGAGACTGAACAGGTAACGCAGCAATTGCACTCACAAACACATTGTGATAAACCGTATGTCTTGACCGGCTGCAGTCCGTGTGGGGTAGGTACACCCACAGTGCTGTTAGGGAGGGAGTTCCAGGATTTTGACCCAGCGACAGTGAAGGAACGGCCGATATAGTTCCAAGTCAGGATGGTGTGTGACTTGGAGGCGAACTTGGGTGTTCCCATGTATCTGCTGCCCTTGTCCTTCGAGTTGGTAGAGGTCGTGGGTTTGGAAGGTGCTGTCTAAAGAGCCTTGGTGCGTTGCTGCAGTGCATCTTGTAGATGGTACACACTGCTGCCACTGTGCGTCGGTGGTGTAGGGAGTGAATGTTTTGTGGGTGGGGTGCCGATCGAGCGGGCTGCTTTGTCCTGGATGGTGTCGAGCTTCTCGAGCCACTGAATGATTTGGCCACTAGAGGGAGGCATTTCCCCATGTTAAACGCAGCCGAAACACAAAGACTCTAATCTTCCTCAGAAATCACTCAAATTACTGACACGGGTTAAATAAGGCCAGAAAAAAAAAGCAAAGCAAACCCTGGCCTTCAATCGCAGACAAATACGGTATAATTGTATGGAACCTTGGTTAGACCACACTCGGAGCACTGTGCACAGTTCCAGTCTCCATATCCCTTGGTTAGACCACACTCGGAGCACTGTGCACAGTTCCAGTCTCCATATCCCTTGGTTAGATCACACTCGGAGCACTGTGCACAGTTCCAGTCTCCATATCCCTTGGTTAGACCACACTCTGAGCACTGTACACAGTTCCAGTCTCCATATCCCTTGGTTAGACCACACTCTGAGCACTGTGCACAGTTCCAGTCTCCATATCCCTTGGTTAGATCACACTCGGAGCACTGTGCACAGTTCCAGTCTCCATATCCCTTGGTTAGATCACACTCGGAGCACTGTGCACAGTTCCAGTCTCCATATCCCTTGGTTAGACCACACTCTGAGCACTGTACACAGTTCCAGTCTCCATATCCCTTGGTTAGACCACACTGAGCACTGTGCACAGTTCCAGTCTCCATACCCTTGGTTAGATCACACTCGGAGCACTGTGCACAGTTCCAGTCTCCATATCCCTTGGTTAGATCACACTCGGAGCACTGTGCACAGTTCCAGTCTCCATATCCCTTGGTTAGACCACACTCGGAGCACTGTGCACAGTTCCAGTCTCCATATCCCTTGGTTAGACCACACTCGGAGCACTGTGCACAGTTCCGGTCTCCATACCCCTTGGTTCGACCACACTTGGAGCACTGTGCACAGTTCCAGTCTCCATATCCCACAGTTAGACCACACTTGGAGCACTGTGCACAGTTCCAGTCTCCATATCCCTTGGTTAGACCACACTCGGAACACTGTGCACAGTTCCGGTCTCCATATGCACAGCAGGATCCCACAAGCGGCAACGTGATTTAATACCCTCCAGAGACGGAAATCTGCCATCCTTACCCGGTCTGGCCTACATGTGACTCCAGACCCACAGCAAAGTGGTTGACCCTGAACTGCCCTCTGAAACGGCCCAGGCAGACATCAGTTGTAAAGGGGCAATTAGGGACGGGCAACAAATTCTGGCCTTGGCACCGAATCCCACATCCGTGGAAGAATAAAAAATAACAACCCAGATCATCTGTCTCCAGGACACCAGAGAGAACATTCCGGATCTTTGTCCAAATGGGATCTTTTATGCTCAGCTGAGAGTGCAAACGGGGCCTGGGTTTCATGCTTCACCTGAAAGACGGCACCTCCGACACTGCAGCACTCCCTCCGTGCTGCACTGCGGCACGTCGGCCGAGATTATGGGGGCTGAGTCTCTGGGAAGGGGTGGGGGCTCGTACCCTCGATCTTCTCTGTAATTCCACTTAGGTTCAGTCAGACACTCACCGCTCCTGGTCTGGGATAAGGAACTCTCCCGAGTACGACACCCACTGGTAGTTTAGTCCCTCCTTGTGTGCAAACGGACCATTGAACACTGTGCGAATGTCGGCCATTGAGTAGACACAGACCGCAGAGCCTCGGAACACTGAACTGGACGGAGAAAAGGGAAGAGGGTGAGAATGATACTGGTGGGGGTGGGGGGGGGGGGGGGGGAGAGAGAGAGAGAGAGAGACACACACACACACACAGGGGGAGAGAGAGACACACACACAGAAACATGGTGGGGGGAGAGTGAGACACATGGGGAGAGCGAGAGAGAGAGACGGGGGGGGGGGGGGAGGGAGGGGAGAGATGGACAGACAGGGAGAGAGACAGAGACACGGGGGGGAGAGAGAGAGGGGGAGAGACAGGGAGAGAGACAGAGACACAAGGGGGGAGAGAGAGAGACACAGAGACATGGGGGAGAGAGGGAGAGATGGACAGACAGGGAGAGAGACAGAGACACAGGGGGAGAGAGAGACACACAGAGACATGGGGGAGAGAGCGAGAGGGGGGAGAGACAGGGAGAGAAACAGAGACACTGGGGGGGGAGAGGGGGAGAGACAGGGAGAGAGACAGAGACACGGGGTTGAGAGGGGGAGAGACGGGGAGAGAGACAGAGACACAGACATGGGGGAGAGAGCTGAGAGGGGGAGAGACAGGGAGAGAGACAGAGACACAAGGGGAGAGAGACACACACAGAGACATGGGGGAAGAGAGGGAGAGATGGACAGACAGGGAGAGAGACAGAGACACAGGGGGAGAGAGAGTGGGAGAGACACAGGGGGAGAGAGAGAGAGGCGGAGAGGTTTAGGGAGGGAATTCCAGAGCTTAAGACCCCCAGACAGCTGAAGGCACGGCCAATGGTGGAGCGATGGGAATCGGGGGATGGTCAAGAGGCCGGGATTATTACTTTTTCCGAATTGGCTACTGGGGCTTGGGTGTCGCTGGGAGGCTAGCGTTCACTGCCCATCTCTAACTGCAACGTGAGAAGGTGTTGATGAGTTTGGCTGGCTGAGTCATTTCAGAGAGCCGTTCAGAGCCAACCCCACTGCTGTGGGTCTGGAGTCACACGTAGGCCAGGACCGGGGTAAGGACAGACGATTTCCATTACGAAAGGACATTAGTGAACCCAGCCGGGTTTTGACAACCATCGATGATAGGTCCACCCTCAACGTTACTGGGACTGGCTTTTTATTCCAGATTCATTGAATTAAGTGAATTTAAAACCCCCAGCACCTGTCGGGCTGGGATTTGAACTCATGTCTCCAGAGTACTTAGTCCTGGCCCCAGGATTATATTGGATCACTCTGGGAGGAGGGCAGAGGTGTCAGAGAGTTGTAGCGGCAGGAGGAGGTTACAGAGGTTGGGAATGAGACGCGCAGACAGGGGGGGGCGAGAGGGAGACACGCAGACAGGGGGGGGCGAGAGGGAGACACGCAGACAGGGGGGGGGCGAGAGGGAGACACGCAGACAGGGGGGGGCGAGAGGGAGACACGCAGACAGGGGGGGCGAGAGGGAGACACGCAGACAGGGGGGGGCGAGAGGGAGACACGCAGACAGTGGGGGGCGAGAGGGAGACACGCAGACAGGGGGGGGCGAGAGGGAGACACGCAGACAGGGGGGGCGAGAGGGAGACACGCAGACAGGGGGGGGGCGAGAGGGAGACACGCAGACAGGGGGGGGCGAGAGGGAGACACGCAGACAGGGGGGGGCGAGAGGGAGACACGCAGACAGGGGGGGCGAGAGGGAGACACGCAGACAGGGGGGGCGAGAGGGAGACACGCAGACAGGGGGGCGAGAGGGAGACACGCAGACAGGGGGGGGCGAGAGGGAGACACGCAGACAGGGGGGGCGAGAGGGAGACACGCAGACAGGGGGGGCGAGAGGGAGACACGCAGACAGGGGGGGCGAGAGGGAGACACGCAGACAGGGGGGCGAGAGGGAGACACGCAGACAGGGGGGGCGAGAGGAGACACGCAGACAGGGGGGGCGAGAGGGAGACACGCAGACAGGGGGGGGCGAGAGGGAGACACGCAGACAGGGGGGGCGAGAGGGAGACACGCAGACAGGGGGGGGCGAGAGGGAGACACGCAGACAGGGGGGGGGCGAGAGGGAGACACGCAGACAGGGGGGGGCGAGAGGGAGACACCGCAGACAGGGGGGGGCGAGAGGGAGACACGCAGACAGGGGGGGGCGAGAGGGAGACACGCAGACAGGGGGGGGCGAGAGGAGGACACGCAGACAGGGGGGGGCGAGAGGGAGACACGCAGACAGGGGGGGCGAGAGGGAGACACGCAGACAGGGGGGCGAGAGGGAGACACGCAGACAGGGGGGGCGAGAGGGAGACACGCAGACAGGGGGGGCGAGAGGGAGACACGCAGACAGGGGGGGGCGAGAGGGAGACACGCAGACAGGGGGGGCGAGAGGGAGACACGCAGACAGGGGGGGCGAGAGGGAGACACGCAGACAGGGGGGGCGAGAGGGAGACACGCAGACAGGGGGGGCGAGAGGGAGACACGCAGACAGGGGGGGCGAGAGGGAGACACGCAGACAGGGGGGGCGAGAGGGAGACACGCAGACAGGGGGGGCGAGAGGGAGACACGCAGACAGGGGGGGCGAGAGGGAGACACGCAGACAGGGGGGGCGAGAGGGAGACACGCAGACAGGGGGGGCGAGAGGGAGACACGCAGACAGGGGGGGCGAGAGGGAGACACGCAGACAGGGGGGGCGAGAGGGAGACACGCAGACAGGGGGGGCGAGAGGGAGACACGCAGACAGGGGGGGCGAGAGGGAGACACGCAGACAGGGGGGGCGAGAGGGAGACACGCAGACAGGGGGGGGCGAGAGGGAGACACGCAGACAGGGGGGGGCGAGAGGGAGACACGCAGACAGGGGGGGGCGAGAGGGAGACACGCAGACAGGGGGGGCGAGAGGGAGACACGCAGACAGGGGGGGGCGAGAGGGAGACACGCAGACAGGGGGGGGCGAGAGGGAGACACGCAGACAGGGGGGGCGAGAGGGAGACACGCAGACAGGGGGGGCGAGAGGGAGACACGCAGACAGGGGGGGCGAGAGGGAGACACGCAGACAGGGGGGGCGAGAGGGAGACACGCAGACAGGGGGGGCGAGAGGGAGACACGCAGACAGGGGGGGCGAGAGGGAGACACGCAGACAGGGGGGGCGAGAGGGAGACACGCAGACAGGGGGGGGCGAGAGGGGAGACACGCAGACAGGGGGGGCGAGAGGGAGACACGCAGACAGGGGGGGCGAGAGGGAGACACGCAGACAGGGGGGGGCGAGAGGGAGACACGCAGACAGGGGGGGCGAGAGGGAGACACGCAGACAGGGGGGGCGAGAGGGAGACACGCAGACATAGGGGGGCGAGAGGGAGACACGCAGACAGGGGGGCGAGAGGGAGACACGCAGACAGGGGGGGCGAGAGGGAGACACGCAGACAGGGGGGGCGAGAGGGAGACACGCAGAACAGGGGGGGCGAGAGGGAGACAACAGACAGGGGGGGCGAGAGGGAGACACGCAGACAGGGGGGGGCGAGAGGGAGACACGCAGGACAGGGGGGGCGAGAGGGAGACACGCAGACAGGGGGGGCGAGAGGGAGACACGCAGACAGGGGGGGCGAGAGGGAGACACGCAGACAGGGGGGGCGAGAGGGAGACACGCAGACAGGGGGGGCGAGAGGGAGACACGCAGACAGGGGGGGCGAGAGGAGACACGCAGACAGGGGGGCGAGAGGGAGACACGCAGACAGGGGGGGCGAGAGGGAGACACGCAGACAGGGGGGGCGAGAGGGAGACACGCAGACAGGGGGGGGCGAGAGGAGACACGCAGACAGGGGGGGCGAGAGGGAGACACGCAGACAGGGGGGGCGAGAGGGAGAA
>NW_027141907.1:24596-58289 GCF_036365525.1 Heterodontus francisci
TAGGGAGCTTTACTCTGTATCTAACCCCCGTGCTGTACCTGTCCTGGGGAGTGTTTGATGGGGGACAGTGTAGAGGGAGCTTTACTCTGTATCTAACCCCCGTGCTGTACCTGTCCTGGGGAGTGTTTGATGGGGGACAGTATAGAGGGAGCTTTACTCTGTATCTAATCCCCGTGCTGTACCTGTCCTGGGGAGTGTTTGATGGGGGACAGTGTAGAGGAGCTTTAGTTCCTAGCTGTACGATCTTGAAGTGTCGAGCAGGGGAAATTTCACAAGGTGAGGCTCGTCCTCCGTCAGTCTTGCCTTCAGTGAATTTATTTTTAAAACGTGGGAATCTGCGAGTGTCCCACTTCCTGTACAAGTGAGGTAATTCTGGGAAAAGCAACGCTCCCATCCTGCCGTGAGGCTTTTCCGTGTTGGATGTCCAGGAAGTCTGAGCTTGATGCGCTTCCTCTGGCAAGGAGCAGGAAACACGCAGTTCGTCACCTTGGGGAGGCCGAGGATGATGCACAGACGGTTGGCCGACTTCCTGTGATGCACAGTACGGTTGCCGACTTCCTGTGCTCTCTCAGCTGCGGCTCTCATTGCCACCTCTGAGTCAGTCACGCGGCCAAACCCGAGCACCGAAATTCAGCACTGCATGCCCAGGGGTGGTGCTGAGGGAGCGCTGCGCTGTCGGAGGGGCCACCTTTCAGGATGAGACGCTCAACTCTCGGCTCTGCCTGCCTGCTGAATTGGCTGTGAAGGATCCACAGCCACTGCTGGGGATGTGGCTGGGCGGAGTGGGGATTGGGGGGCTGGTGGTGGTCGGGGGGTGGAGTTCTCCCCAGTATCCTGGGGCCAATATATACCCCTCAACCAATATCACTGGAACGCATGATCTGGGTCATTATCACCATTGCTGTTCGTGGGAGCTTGCTGTGCGCAAATTGACTGCTGTGTTTCCAGATACAGAGAGAGACAAAGAGATGGAACACGCAGGCTGACAAAACAGCATCTGACGCTAATAGCTCAGGGCTTCAGCCTCTTGACAGCAGGCGAATCCCCCTCCTGGCTTGGCCTGCTCTGCCAGTGCAGGATATTTTGCGATGGAGACGCTCCCAATCCCCCGTTCGGCACTGAGAGGGTGGGGGTGTCCGCTGATGTCACCGAGGGCTTTGTCAGCCTGACTGATGTGGTGCCAACCTGCAGGGAGCCTTGCCAGCCTGCATTCCCCCACCACCCCCCCCCCTCCACCAACTGACCTCACCACATTGGCATTTTGCAGCTTGGCACCTGCTTACCGTCTGCTGTGAAAGGGGGCCAGCGCGCTGGGTGGGGGTGGGGGGGGGGGGAGGGGGCGTGTGGGGCGGGGTGGGGAGATGTGGCCCACGCTGGAAACCTTCATCCTTCCTCCCGGCCCCTCTGCTTGTGTGCAAGCCCCTCGCTGAGCCTGTTTGACAGCCTGACGAATGGGGCCAGGGCACATCAAAGCTTCGGAATTCCTTGCCGTTTATACCCTCTGTGAAGGACACACACACACACACACACACACATGGTTTCATTCTTTTTCCTCCTCCCTGAACCGTTCCGCATGAGCTGATAACGGGGCTATTCGACCAGGTGGTGCATCGCCGCCAAACCCTGGCCCGCCTGCCTGCGCACGTGCGGGCTTAAGGGCGGGACTGAGTGGGCCAGCGGGACTGGTCGGCCCTAGCTCCGCACAGCTCCCCGGGGGTGGTGGTGGTGGTGGGGGGGGGGGGTGGTGGGGAGATCTCCGGGATCTTGCTGTGCCTCGGTTCCTGGCTGCCTTCACCAGCTGAGCGCGGGATGGGAGGTGGGGGGTGGGGGAGGTGGGTGGGGAGCAGTGCAGCTCTGAAAAGAGGCCTCCGACTTCTGCCACGCTAGTGAGCACTTGTGGGGGGGGGGGGAGCACCTCCCCCTCTCCACCTCCCCTCCCCCCACTCACCCTCCTCCACCTCCCCTCCCCCCACTCACCCTCCCACCTTGCGAATGCTCCTCGAGAGATTTAAAAAGGATTTTAAAGCTGGGTTTCAACACGGTTCTCCGTGTGTTTCAGAGCTCGTACACACGGGACTGCGCCGCCCACTCAACTTCCTGCTCAACACCAGCGACTTCCGCATCCTGTTGATGGACCAGGATCAGGACCGGTTGTACGTGGGAACCCGGGAGTACGTGGTGGCCCTCGACCTGCACAACATCAATAAGGAGCCCCTCATCGTGAGTAGCCGGGGTTGCTGTCTCGAATGGGTGAAACCACGTCTTCTCTTGTCCATTCTCGGGAGGGGTGGCGCCCCTCCCTCGGCGCGGACCCTCCGACTCGGTAGTAACTTTCAGAAGGGGACTTGGGCGACACTCGAAAGGGGAAAAGCTTTTTTTTTTTTTGCAGGGTTATGGGGAATGAACAGAGGAGTGGGACTAAGTGAAGGAGCTGGGACGGATACAATGGGCCGAACGGTCACCGGACAGTCCTGCTAATATTCACCCTTGGTCCTGCAGATCCACTGGCAGCATCGAAGTCACAGCAGAATGAGTCGGATGGCTGGTAAAGGTCACAATGTGAGTGTTTGCCATCTTTGTTCTCCCTTCTCTCCACTCTATTTATTTACCCCTGCCCTCTCACTGGGCGCCTCTCCAGGGGGACACACTGTCATCCAGTGCTGCCCTCCACAGCTTTCTGGGGTGGGAGAGGGTCTCGTGGTTGCCCCCTTCCCCCGTTTCCATGTTTTTTTTCATTTCCCTCCTTCCCTCCTGTCTCCCAGGCGAGTGTGCAAACTACATCCGACTGATTGAACGCTGGAACCGAACGCACCTCTACACGTGCGGCACAGGCGCTTACAGCCCCGTCTGCGCCTTCGTCATCGAGGCTGGCGTTCTGAGGTAGGTGCAGCCAGGTTGTTGGGGGAGGGGGGGGGGGGGGGGAGAGGGGAGATGGTGTTGGATATTCGACTGTAGCGGGCATCGCGGTACTCTGAGCGTGACCTGGCCGGCCGCTCGTCGGGTGACTTCCCCCCCCCCCCACCTGGCCTCGGTGACCCTTGGTAACCACCCCCTGCCAAACTGGTCTTTGTGCTCCCTCCAGGATTACGTCTTCCGTCTTGTGCCGGGCCGGATGGAGTCCGGGAAGGGGAAATGCCCCTACAACCCCCAAGAGGAGAGTATGGCGGCTCTAGTCAGTGAGTGATCTTCAAGCTACACCCCCCCCCCCACCAAAACTCCCGTCGCGGTCCGTTACATCCTTCCCCAAGCCCCGGCGCGGCTCCCGTGTCCCGATATTCTCACTCTCTTTTAAAGTCCCCTTTCTCTCTTCCCTCCCTCCCTCTGGGATCTTCCGCAGACGGAATCTCTACGCGGAGTGCACATTGACTTTATGGGGATGGATGCTGCCTTATTCCGAAGTGTGGGAAAATCAGCCTGCGATCCGAACGGAGCAGTACGACTCGCGGTGGTTCGACGGTAAGAGAACACGAGACAGGTAGAAGAGAACCGGCAAATCCCTCAGCCACTGGAATAGTAATCAAGGGGAGAGGGACTGAGGGAGCGCCGCGCTGTGGGAGGGTCAGTACTGAGGAAGCGCCACGCTGTCGGAGGGTCAGTACTGAGGGAGCGCCGCGCTGTCGGAGGGTCAGTACTGAGGAGCGCCGCGCTGTCGGAGGGTCAGTACTGAGGGAGCACCAAACCGTCGGAGGGTCAGTACTGAGGGAGCACCAAACCGTCGGAGGGTCAGTACTGAGGGAGCACCAAACCGTCGGAGGGTCAGTACTGAGGGAGCGCCGCGCTGTGGGAGGGTCAGTACTGAGGGATTGCCGCACTGTGGGAGGGTCAGTACTGAGGGAGCGCCACACTGTCGGAGGGTCAGTACTGAGGAGCGCCGCACTGTGGGAGGGTCAGTACTGAGGGAGCGCCACACTGTCGGAGGGTCAGTACTGAGGGATTGCCGCACTGTGGGAGGGTCAGTACTGAGGGAGCGCCACACTGTGGGAGGGTCAGTACTGAGGGATTGCTGCGCAGTCGGAGGGTCAGTACTGAGGGATTGCCGCACTGTCGGAGGGTCAGTACTGAGGGATTGCCGCGCTGTCGGAGGGTCAGTACTGAGAGAGCGCCGCGCTGTCGGAGGGTCAGTACTGAGGAAGCGCCACGCTGTCGGAGGGTCAGTACTGAGGGAGCGCCGCGCTGTGGGAGGGTCAGTACTGAGAGAGCGCCGCACTGTCGGAGGGTCAGTACTGAGGGATTGCTGCGCTGTCGGAGGGTCAGTACTGAGGGAGCGCCGCGCTGTGGGAGGGTCAGTACTGAGGAAGCGCCACGCTGTCGGAGGGTCAGTACTGAGGGAGCGCCGCGCTGTCGGAGGGTCAGTACTGAGGAAGCGCCACGCTGTCGGAGGGTCAGTACTGAGGGAGCGCCAAACCCGTCGGAGGGTCAGTACTGAGGGAGCGCCGCGCTGTCGGAGGGTCAGTACTGAGGAGCGCCGCGCTGTCGGAGGGTCAGTACTGAGGGATTGCCGCACTGTCGGAGGGTCAGTACTGAGGAGAGCGCCGCGCTGTCGGAGGGTCAGTACTGAGGGAGCGCCGCGCTGTCGGAGGGTCAGTACTGAGGGATTGCCGCACTGTGGGAGGGTCAGTACTGAGAGAGCGCCGCACTGTCGGAGGGTCAGTACTGAGGGATTGCTGCGCAGTCGGAGGGTCAGTACTGAGGGATTGCCGCGCTGTCGGAGGGTCAGTACTGAGGGAGCGCCGCACTGTCGGAGGGTCAGTACTGAGGGATTGCCGCACTGTGGGAGGGTCAGTACTGAGAGAGCGCCGCACTGTCGGAGGGTCAGTACTGAGGGATTGCCGCGCTGTCGGAGGGTCAGTACTGAGGGATTGCCGCGCTGTCGGAGGGTCAGTACTGAGAGAGAGCGCCGCACTGTCGGAGGGTCAGTACTGAGGGAGCGCCGCACTGTCGGAGGGTCAGTACTGAGGAAGCGCCACGCTGTCGGAGGGTCAGTACTGAGGAGAGCGCCGCGCTGTCGGAGGTGGTCAGTACTGAGGAAGCGCCACGCTGTCGGAGGGTCAGTACTGAGGGAGCGCCGCGCTGTGGGAGGGTCAGTACTGAGAGAGCGCCGCACTGTCGGAGGGTCAGTACTGAGGAAGCGCCGCGCTGTGGGAGGGTCAGTACTGAGAGAGCGCCGCACTGTCGGAGGGTCAGTACTGAGGAAGCGCCACGCTGTCGGAGGGTCAGTACTGAGGGAGCGCCGCGCTGTGGAGGGTCAGTACTGAGGAAGCGCCACGCTGTCGGAGGGTCAGTACTGAGGGAGCGCCGCGCTGTCGGAGGGTCAGTACTGAGGAAGCGCCACGCTGTCGGAGGGTCAGTACTGAGGGAGCGCCAAACCGTCGGAGGGTCACTACTGAGGGAGCGCCGCGCTGTCGGAGGGTCAGTACTGAGGAGCGCACACACTGTCGGAGGGTCAGTACTGAGGGATTGTCGCACTGTGGGAGGGTCAGTACTGAGGGAGCATCGCACTGTCGGAGACTCAGTACTGAGGAAGCGCCGCACTGTCGGAGGGTCAGTACTGAGGAAGCGCCACACTGTCGGAGGGTCAGTACTGAGGGAGCGCCGGCGCTGTGGGAGGGTCAGTACTGAGGAAGCGCCACGCTGTCGGAGGGTCAGTACTGAGGAAGCGACGCGCTGTCGGAGGGTCAGTACTGAGGGAGCGCCAAACCGTCGGAGGGTCAGTACTGAGGGAGCGCCGCGCTGTCGGAGGGTCAGTACTGAGGAGCGCCAAACCGTCGGAGGGTCAGTACTGAGGGAGCGCCGCGCTGTCGGAGGGTCAGTACTGAGGGAGCGCCACACTGTCGGAGGGTCAGTACTGAGGGGAGCGCCACACTGTCGGAGGGTCAGTACTGAGGGAGCGCCGCACTGTCTGAGGGTCAGTACTGAGGAGCGCCACACTGTCGGAGGGTCAGTACTGAGGGAGCGCCGCACTGTCGGAGGGTCAGTACTGAGGGAGCGCCGCACTGTCGGAGGGTCAGTACTGAGGGAGCGCCACACTGTCGGAGGGTCAGTACTGAGGAAGCGCCGCACTGTCGGAGGGTCAGTACTGAGGGAGCGCCGCGCTGTCGGAGGGTCAGTACTGAGGGAGCACCAAACCGTCGGAGGGTCAGTACTGAGGGAGCACCAAACCGTCGGAGGGTCAGTACTGAGAGAGCGCCGCACTGTCGGAGGGTCAGTACTGAGGGAGCGCCGCACTGTCGGAGGGTCAGTACTGAGGAAGCGCCACGCTGTCGGAGGGTCAGTACTGAGGAGCGCCAAACCGTCGGAGGGTCAGTACTGAGGAGCGCCGCGCTGTGGGAGGGTCAGTACTGAGGAAGCGCCACGCTGTCGGAGGGTCAGTACTGAGGGAGCGCCAAAACCGTCGGAGGGTCAGTACTGAGGAGCGCCGCGCTGTCGGAGGGTCAGTACTGAGGGAGCGCCACACTGTCGGAGGGTCAGTACTGAGGGAGCGCCGCACTGTCGGAGGGTCAGTACTGAGGAGCGCCACACTGTCGGAGGGTCAGTACTGAGGGGAGCGCCACACTGTCGGAGTGTGTCAGTACTGAGGGAGCGCCGCACTGTCGCGAGGGTCAGTACTGAGGGAGCGCCGCACTGTCGGAGGGTCAGTACTGAGGGAGCGCCGCACTGTCGGAGGGTCAGTACTGAGGGAGCGCCGCACTGTCGGAGGGTCAGTACTGAGGGAGCGCCACACTGTCGGAGGGTCAGTACTGAGGGAGTGCCGCACTGTCGGAGGGTGTGATGTTTGTTGGGGTTGTCTTGGGTCAGTATAACAGTGCGAGTCCCGTTTCTCACCCCGCTGTTTTCCGGTCTCGGTGTTTTTGCAGATCCCATCTTTGTCCGCGCGCAGTTTATCCCAGACAACGCCGAACACAGCGATGATAAACTCTACTTCTTCTTCCGGGAGAAGTCCACCGAAGCCGGGAGCAGTCAGGTCTACTCCCGAGTCGGCCGGGTCTGCCTGGTGAGTTCAACCCCATCAGAGTGAATCTCCGCATCTTCCAGACAGCCGGAGGCCACTCGGCCCATCGTACCTGTGCTGGCTCTTTCAGAGAGCTATCTAATTCATCCCTGCTCTTTCCCCCATACCCCTGCACATTTCTCCCCTTCCAGTATTTCTCCAATTCCCCCTTTTGAAAGTTACTGTTGAATCTGCTTCCACGCCCTTTCAGGCAGCGCGTTCCAACTCACAACAACTCACTGCGTCAAAAACATTTTCCTCCTCTTCCCCCTCTGGTGCTTTTCCCGATTATCTTAAATCTGTGTCCCTCTGGTTACCGGCCGTCCTGCCACTGGGAACCATTTCTCCTGATTTAATCCCTTCCTGATTCTGAACGCCCCGATTAAATCTCCCCCTTAACCTTCTCTGCTCGCAGGAGAACAGTCCCAGCCTCTCCCGGTCTGTCGCGTCAACTGAAGGTCCCGGTTGGTTTATCGAGCTGCTGGGCGGTTCTGCGGCCTGTCTCTAACGCGGGTCCTTCCTTCCCTTCACAGAACGACAGTGGGGGCAAGCGCTCTCTGGTGAACAAGTGGACGAGTTTCCTCAAGGCGAGGCTGGTCTGCTCGGTCCGAGGGCAGGACGGGGTGGAGACGCACTTCGACCAGCTCAGTAAGTGCCCCTTTGCCTGCTTTCTCGTGTGGCTCCGGGTAGTGGCTGCACATGGACGGGAGGGATGGGGGAAGGTGTGACTGTCTGTCTAGTGTTTGGAAAATGGGATGTGGAGAATTTGGTCATTATTTACCCTGGAAGCTGATGTATATTTACTCTGTTTCTCTTTCTCTCCTTCTCTGCCTTCTTGCCACACCTCCCCTGTATCTTACACTCGCTGTGACTGTCTCGCTCCTCTCTGTCCCTCTCTCCCTCTGTCCCTCTCTGCCTCTCTACCTCGCTCGCTGTCTCCCCCTCTCTCCCTCCCTCGCTCGCTGTCTCCCTCCCTCTCTCCCTCCCTCGCTCGCTGTCTCCTCCCTCTCTCCCTCCCTCGCTCGCTGTCCCCCTCTCTCCCTCCCTCGCTCGCTCTCTCCCCTCTCTCCTCCCTCGCTCGCTCGCTCTCTCCCCCTCTCTCCCTCCCTCGCTCGCTCGCTCTCTCCCCCTCTCTCCCTCCTCGCTCGCTTCGCTCTCTCCCCCCTCTCTCCCTCCTCCCTCTCGCTCGCTCTCTCCCCCTCTCTCCCTCCCTCCCTCGCTCGCTCTCTCCCCCTCTCTCCCTCCCTCGCTCGCTCGCTCTCTCGCCCCTCTCTCCCTCCTCGCTCGCTGTCTCCCCCTCTCCCCCTCCCTCGCTCGCTGTCCCTCCCTCTAGGGATGTTTTCATTCAGCCAAGTCAAGACGAGAAGAATCCTCTGATTTTCGGTGTCTTCTCCACCTCGGGGTAAGTATTGAGCTCACGGCCCGAGCTTCCTGCTCCTACCTCCAGCAGAGTTCATTCCCCTCTGTCTGCGTGTCTCCCTCTCGCCCCCCCCTGTCTGCGTGTCTCCCTCTCGCCCCCCCCTGTCTGCGTGTCTCCCTCTCGCCCCCCCTGTCTGCGTGTCTCCCTCTCGCCCCCGCCTGTCTGCGTGTCTCCCTCTCGCCCCCCCCTGTCTGCGTGTCTCCCTCTCGCCCCCCTGTCTGCGTGTCCTCCCTCTCGCCCCCCCGTCTGCGTGTCTCCCTCTCGCCCCCCCCCCCGTCTGCTGTGTCTCTCCCTCTCGCCCCCCCTGTCTGCGTGTCTCCTCTCGCCCCCCCCTGTCTGCGTGTCTCCCTCTCGCCCCCCCCTGTCTGCGTGTCTCCCTCTCGCCCCCCCCTGTCTGCGTGTCTCCCTCTCGCCCCCCCCTGTCTGCGTGTCTCCTCTCGCCCCCCCCCCTGGTCTGCGTGTCTCCCTCTCGCCCCCCCTGTCTGGTGTCTCCCTCTCGCCCCCCCCTGTCTGCGTGTCTCCCTCTCGCCCCCCCCTGTCTGCGTGTCTCCCTCTCGCCCCCCCCTGTCTGCGGCGTCTCCCTCTCGCCCCCCCCCCTGTCTGCGTGTCTCATTCCCGCAACCTCTGTAACTCCTCCTGCCGCTACAACTCTCTGACACCTCTGCCCTCCTCCCAGAGTGATCAATATAATCCTGGGGCCAGGACTAAGTACTCTGGAGACATGAGTTCAAATCCCAGCCCGACAGGTGCTGGGGTTTTAAATTCACTTAATTCAATGAATCTGGAATAAAAAGCCAGTCCAGTAACGTTGAGGTTGGACCTATCATCGATGGTTGTCAAAACCCGGCTGGGTTCACTAATGTCCTTTCGTAATGGAAATCGTCTGTCCTTACCCGGTCTGGCTACGTGTGACTCCAGACCCACAGCAGTGGGGTTGGCTCTGAACGGCTCTCTGAAATGACTCAGCAGCCAAACTCATCAACACCTTCTCACGTTGCAGTTAGAGATGGCAGTGAACGCTAGCCTCCCAGCGACACCCAAGCCCCAGTAGCCAATTCGGAAAAAGTAATAATCCCGGCCTCTTGACCATCCCCCGATTCCCATCGCTCACCATTGGCCGTGCCTTCAGCTGTCTGGGTCTTAAGCTCTGGAATTCCCTCCCTAAACCTCTCCGCCTCTCTCTCTCTCCCCCTGTGTCTCTCCCACTCTCTCTCCCCCTGTGTCTCTGTCTCTCTCCCTGTCTGTCCATCTCTCCCTCTCTTCCCCCATGTCTCTGTGTGTGTCTCTCTCCCCTTGTGTCTCTGTCTCTCTCCCTGTCTCTCCCCCTGCTCGCTCTCTCCCCCATGTCTGTGTGTGTGTCTCTCTCTCCCCTTGTGTCTCTGTCTCTCTCCCTGTCTCTCCCCCTCTCGCTCTCTCCCCATGTCTCTGTGTCTCTCTCTCTCCCCTTGTGTCTCTCTCCCCGTCTCTCCCCCTCTCACCCCCGTGTCTCTGTCTCTCTCCCTGTCTCTCCCCTCTCCCCCCCCGTGTCTCTGTCTCTCTCCCTGTCTCTCCCCCTCTCGCTCTCCCCCCGTGTCTCTGTCTCTCTCCCTGTCTGTCCATCTCTCCTCCCTTCCCCCCCCCCCCCGTCTCTCTCTCTCGCTCTCCCCATGTGTCTCACTCTCCCCCCACCATGTTCTGTGTGTGTGTCTCTCTCTCCCCTGTGTGTGTGTGTGTGTCTCTCTCTCTCTCCCCCCCCCCCCCCACCCCACCAGTATCATTCTCACCCTCTTCCCTTTTCTCCGTCCAGTTCAGTGTTCCGAGGCTCTGCGGTCTGTGTCTACTCAATGGCCGACATTCGCACAGTGTTCAATGGTCCGTTTGCACACAAGGAGGGACTAAACTACCAGTGGGTGTCGTACTCGGGGAGAGTTCCTTATCCCAGACCAGGAGCGGTGAGTGTCTGACTGAACCTAAGTGGAATTACAGAGAAGATCGAGGGTACGAGCCCCACCCCTTCCCAGAGACCTCAGCCCCCATAATCTCGGCCGAACGTGCCGCAGTGCAGCACGGAGGGAGTGCTTGCAGTGTCGGAGGTGCCGTCTTCAGGTGAAGCATGAAACCCAGGCCCCGTTTGACACTCTCAGCTGAGCATAAAAGATCCCATTTGGACAAAGATCCGGAATGTTCTCTCTGGTGTCCTGGAGACAGATGATCTGGGTTGTTATTTTTTATTCTCCACGGGATGTGGGATTCGGTGCCAAGGCCAGAATTTGTTGCCCGTCCTAATTGCCCCTTTACAACTGATGTCTGCCTGGGCCGTTTCAGAGGGCAGTTCAGGGTCAACCACTTTGCTGTGGGTCTGGAGTCACATGTAGGCCAGACCGGGTAAGGATGGCAGATTTCCGTCTCTGGGGGTATTAAATCACGTTGCCGCTTGTGGATCCTGCTGTGCATATGGAGACCGGAACTGTGCACAGTGCTCCAAGTGTGGTCTAACTGTGGGATTATGGAGACTGGAAACTGTGCACAGCGCTCCAAGTGTGGTCGATCCAAGGGATATGGAGACCGGAACTGTGCACAGTGCTCCGAGTGTGGTCTAACCAAGGGGTATGGAGACCGGAACTGTGCACAGTGCTCCGAGTGTGGTCTAACCAAGGGATATGGAGACTGGAACTGTGCACAGTGCTCCGAGTGTGATCTAACCAAGGGGTATGGAGACCGGAACTGTGCACAGTGCTCCAGTGTGGTCTAACTAAGGGATATGGAGACTGGAACTGTGCACAGTGCTCGAGTGTGGTCTAACCAAGGGATATGGAGACTGGAACTGTGCACAGTGCTCAGAGTGTGGTCTAACCAAGGGATATGGAGACTGGAACTGTGTACAGTGCTCAGAGTGTGGTCTAACCAAGGGATATGGAGACTGGAACTGTGCACCAGTGCTCCGAATGTGATCTAACCAAGGATATGGAGACTGGAACTGTGCACAGTGCTCCGAGTGTGGTCTAACAAGGGATATGGAGACTGGAACTGTGCACAGTGCTCCGAGTGTGGTCTAACCAAGGTTCCATACAATTATACCGTATTTGTCTGCGATTGAAGGCCAGGGTTTGCTTTGCTTTTTTTTTTCTGGCCTTATTTAACCCGTGTCAGTAATTTGAGTGATTTCTGAGGAAGATTAGAGTCTTTGTGTTTCGGCTGCGTTTAACATGGGGAAATGCCTCCCTCTAGTGGCCAAATCATTCAGTGGCTCGAGAAGCTCGACACCCGTCCCAGGACAAAGCAGCCCGCTCGATCGGCACCCCATCCACAAACATTCACTCCCTACACCACCGACGCACAGTGGCAGCAGTGTGTACCATCTACAAGATGCACTGCAGCAACGCACCAAGGCTCTTTAGACAGCACCTTCCAAACTTGTGACCTCTACCAACTAGAAGGACAAGGGCAGCAGATACATGGGAACACCCAAGTTCCCCTCCAAGCCACACACCATCCTGACTTGGAACTATATCGGCCGTTCCTTCACTGTCGCTGGGTCAAAATCCTGGAACTCCCTCCCTAACAGCACTGTGGGTGTACCTACCCCACACGGACTGCAGCCGGTCAAGACATACGGTTTATCACAATGTGTTTGTGAGTGCAATTGCTGCGTTACCTGTTCAGTCTCGTATACTAAGGCAATGTGAAGTGTTGTGTGTTCTCACAACTGGGAGTCATCTTTCTTGTTTGCATTCCGAGGCACAGTGGGGAAACTCGGACTGGGGTCATGTTTCTTGCTGTGAATCGGCCTTCGCTCAGTGCCTCTTACTCACTGCTCAGAAGGTCACGGGTTCGCGAACCCCCTCCAAAGAGAACCTTGTGAGACTGACACTGTCGGAGGGTCAGTGCTGAGGGAACGCCGCGCTGTCGGAGGGTCAGTGCTGAGGGAACGCCGCGCTGTCGGAGGGTCAGTGCTGAGGGAGCGCCGCGCTGTCGGAGGGTCAGTGCTGAGGAGCGCCGCGCTGTCGGAGGGTCAGTGCTGAGGGAGCGCCGCGCTGTCGGAGGGTCAGTGCTGAGGGAGCGCCGCGCTGTCGGAGGGTCAGTGCTGAGGGAGCGCCGCGCTGTCGGAGGGTCAGTGCTGAGGGAGTGCCGCACTGTCAGAGGGTCAGTACTGAGGGAGCGCCGCGCTGTCGGAGAGTCAGTGCCGAGGGAGTGCCGCACTGTCGGAGGTGCCCTTTTTTAGGTCAGATGTTAAGCAAAGGCTACGCCTTCCCCCTCAGGTGGATGTTAAAGATCCCACGGCCACTATTGGAAGAAGAGTGGGGTTGGGGGGGGTGGCGGGCGGAGGGCGTTCTCCCCCGGGTGTTCTGGAGCTGATGGGTTTTCCCTCGAGCAACATGAGAGGAAAGAAAAGCAGACGACCCGGGTCGTTATCACGCTGCTGTGGGTGGGATCTTGCTGTGTGAAAATTGGTTTCCGCTTTTCCTACCCTTTACAACAGCGAGGGCGCAACAGTAAAAGTCCTTCATTGGCTGGGAGGCCGCTTTGGGACATATTGAGGTGGTGGGGGGGGGGGGAGAGGGGGAAGGCGCTAGAGAAATGGAAGGCCGTTTCCCTTCAAGTGCTGAAATCTCCGGCGTGGGACTTGTCCCGTCAAATCCCTGACCCCCCCGGGGGGGTGGGAGGGAGAGCGAGGGTGACGATGACGGAGGGTGGGCGGGGGAGGATGGCTGGACGTCCCGAGGCACCGTATAACTGTGGGATCTTTCTTTGTCACAGTGCCCGGGCGGCTCTTTCACTCCTGGGATGACGTCGACCAAAGATTATCCGGATGAGGTGACCCACTTTGCCCGGACGCACCCGCTCATGTACAACACGGTTTACCCCATTCACCAGCAGCCGCTGGTGATCAGGACCAACGTGGACTACAAGTTCACCACGATCGCAGTGGACCACGTGGATGCCGTCGACGGGCGCTACGAGGTGCTGTTTCTCGGGACAGGTAGGCTCCAAGAGTATGTCAACACCTCCCATAGACAGTGGTTGTTTCTTGGCTCCTTGCTGGGTTCCGTGCGTGCGTGCGGGGCCCAGGAACACACTGGGCGGCCCGTCGGGCAGTCTGTGGGGCGGGGTGGGGGGGGGGTGGTGGTGGGTGGAGCCACCAGAGCAACATCCAGTATAGCCTCACCATTAACGTTCTGCGCTCTGGCACTCCCTTTCAGACCGTGGAACAGTCCAGAAAGTCATCGTGCTGCCAAAGGACGACCGGGAGTTGGAGGAGCTCACGTTGGAGGAAGTGCAGGTGTTTCGGGTAAGGGGGACAGATTTGGGGTGGGATTTGCCCCTATAGTTTTTTTATTCAAAAAAAAAACATTCATGGGATGTGGGCGTCGCTGGCCAGGCCAGCATTTATTGCCCATCCCTAATTGCCCCTTGAGAAGGTGGTGGTGAGCTGCCTTCTTGAACCGCTGCAGTCTGTGTGGGTGTAGGTACACCCACAGTGCTGTTGGGAAGGGAGTTCCAGGATTTTGACCCAGTGACAGTGAAGGAACGGCCGATATAGTTCCGAGTCAGGATGGTGTGTGGCTTGGAGGGGAACTTGTAGGTGGTGGTGTTCCCGTGCGTCTGCTGCCCTTGTCCGTCTAGTTGGTAGAGGTCGCGGGTTTGGGCGGTGCTGTCGAAGGAGCCTCGGTGAGTTGCTGCAGTGCATCTTGTAGATGGTACACACTGCTGCCACTGTGCGTCAGTGGTGGATGGAGTGAATGTTTGTAGATGGGGTGCCAATCAAGCGGGCTGCTTTGTCCTGGACGGTGTCGAGCTTCTTGAGTGTTGTTGGAGCTGCACCCATCCAGGCAAGTGGAGAGTATTCCATCACACTCCTGACTTGTGCCTTGTAGATGGTGGACAGGATTTGGGGAGTCAGGAGGTGAGTTACTCTCCGCAGGATTCCCAGCCTCTGACCTGCTCTTGTAGCCACGGTATTTATATGGCTACTCCAGTTCAGTTTCAGAAAAGCCTCAGAACCCCTGGGTTAGAGAGAGAGGGGGAAATCAGCCAGGGATCCTGCTCCTGATCCCTGTCCTGTGAGCCCTGGGTGAGAGAGAAGGAAGGTGAGTGGGGAGCTACACTGAAAGTGCGAGAATGTAAATTTCTTAACGTGTTGACCTTGTTTTTCAGAAACCTGCGCCTGTGAAAACAATGAAAATCTCTTCCAAGAGGGTAAGAGGTGGCATTCCGGAATCTCGAGCTGGGATCTTGAGGGTTAATCAGGGAGACAGGAGGAAATAGCATTTCTCCCGAGCTGTTCACCTCCAGACGTCCCAAAGCACTTCACAGACAAGGGCGTACAATTTTTAAAGTGTGCTCACTATTGTAATTTACGAAAAGCAGCAGCCAATTGGGGTGCACAGCAAGAGTCCGCAAACCACAAACTGATAAAGACGAGATAATCTGTTTCACTGATGCCGTTTGAGCAACAAATATTGGCTACAGGACTGAGACACATGAGTCAGTGTCCAGATATCTCCCTGAGAGAGAGGGGACTGAGAGACACCAGTCAGTGTACAGATATCTCCCTGAGAGAGAGGGGACTGAGAGACACCAGTCAGTGTACAGATATCACCCTGAGAGAGAGGGGACTGAGAGACACCAGTCAGTGTACAGATATCTCTCTGAGAGAGAGGGGACTGAGAGATACCAGTCAGTGTACAGATATCACCCTGAGAGAGAGGGACTGAGAGACACCAGTCAGTGTACAGATATCACCCTGAGAGAGAGGGGACTGAGAGACACCAGTCAGTGTACAGATATCACGCTGAGAGAGAGGGACTGAGAGACACCAGTCAGTGTACAGATATCACCCTGAGAGAGAGGGGACTGAGAGACACCAGTCAGTGTACAGATATCTCCCTGAGAGAGAGGGACTGAGACACACCAGTCAGTGTACAGATATCACCCTGAGAGAGAGGGGACTGAGAGACACCAGTCAGTGTACAGATATCACCCTGAGAGAGAGGGACTGAGACACACCAGTCAGTGTACAGATATCACCCTGAGAGAGAGGGGACTGAGAGACACCAGTCAGTGTACATATATCTCCCTGAGAGAGAGGGACTGAGACACACCAGTCAGTGTACAGATATCACCCTGAGAGAGAGGGACTGAGAGATACCAGTCAGTGTACAGATATCACCCTGAGAGAGAGGGACTGAGAGACACCAGTCAGTGTACAGATATCACCCTGAGAGAGAGGGACTGAGACACACCAGTCAGTGTACAGATATCACCCTGAGAGAGAGGGGACTGAGAGACACCAGTCAGTGTTTAGATGTCTCCCTGAGAGAGAGGGACTGAGACACACCAGTCAGTGTACAGACACCAGTCCCTGTGCTATATTTCTTGGGGTGAGGTTATATCTTTGTCATTCCGATAACAATTCCCGCCTTTGCATCCTGCAGCAACAGCTCTACGTGTCCTCGGAGGTTGGCGTCACCCAGCTGACGCTGCACCGCTGCGCCAGGTACGGCCTGGGCTGTGCCGACTGCTGTCTGGCCCGCGACCCATACTGCGCCTGGGACGGCGAGGCCTGCTCCCGCTACACACCGGCCTCCAAACGGTAAGTGGCGCGCTCGCCCGGGGCAGCGGTGGGGGGGGCGGTGGGAGAGGGTTGCGCTGAGGTGTGGCTGCTCCAGTGCCTCACCGCTGTTTTCTCTTTGTGCTTGTGTCCGCAGGCGCAGTCGGAGGCAGGACGTTCGGCACGGTGACCCCCTGCGGCAGTGCCGGGGTTACAACATGAAAGGTGCGGGGGGGAGGGGCTGGGGAAACGCGCGGGGCGGAGGGACTGGTTCTCCGAGTGTGGTCTAACCAAGGGATATGGAGACTGGAACTGTGTACAGTGCTCCGAGTGTGGTGTAACCAAGGGATATGGAGACTGGAACTGTGCACAGTGCTCCGGGTGTGGTCTAACCAAGGTATATGGAGACTGGAACTGTGCACAGTGCTCCGGGTGTGGTCTAACCAAGGGATATGGAGACTGGAACTGTGCACAGTGCTCCGAGTGTGGTGTAACCAAGGTATATGGAGACCGGAACTGTACACAGTGCTCCGAGTATGATCTAATCAAGGTATATGGAGACTGGAACTATACACAGTGCTCCAAGTGTGATCTAACCAAGGGATATGGAGACTGGAACTGTACACAGTGCTCCGAGTGTGGTCTAACCAGGGGATATGGAGACTGGAACTGTACACAGTGCTCCAAGTGCGGTCTAACTAAGATATGCTCTATGTAATTTCTCAATGTTGCTCCAAGCTAACAGGATACTAACCCAAGTAGCCAGCAGAGGGGGATACAATTCCACCTGGACTTTATCCCACAGTGAATTCCTGATTTTCTCTTCCAGTCAGCAGGATGGTTTTGGATTCGGTGCAGTTTGGAGTGGAGGGGAGCAGCACCTTCCTGGAGTGTCGTCCCCAATCGCCCCGAGCAACCACCAAATGGCTGGTCCAGAGCGAGCGCTCGGCTCGCAGGAAGCTGGTAAGAAGCGTTTACACTTGGCAAGGCCCAACCTTTTCACTCAGTGTCTGTCTGTCTCTCTCTCTCTCTCTCTCTCTCTCTCTCAACCCCTCCGCTAACTCACTCCCCGGAGGCAGGAGGCCCTGCCTTTGAGCCCTCATTCCAGAGACCCAGGCCAACATTCCCTGGTGCATTTCTGAGGGAGCGCCGCACTGTCGGAGGGTCAGTACTGAGGGAGCGCCGCGCTGTCGGAGGGTCAGTACTGAGGGAGCGCCGCGCTGTCGGAGGGTCAGTACTGAGGGAGCGCCGCGCTGTCGGAGGGTCAGTACTGAGGGAGCGCCGCGCTGTCGGAGGGTCAGTACTGAGGGAGCGCCGCGCTGTCGGAGGGTCAGTACTGAGGGAGCGCCTCACTGTCGGAGGGTCAGTACCGAGGGAGCGCCGCGCTGTCGGAGGGTCAGTACTGAGGGAGCGCCGCACTGTCGGAGGGTCAGTACTGAGGGAGCGCCGCACTGTCGGAGCGTCAGTACTGAGTGAGCGCCGCACTGTCGGAGCGTCAGTACTGAGGGAGCGCCGCGCTGTCGGAGGGTCAGTACTGAGGGAGCGCCTCACTGTCGGAGGGTCAGTACCGAGGGAGCGCCGCGCTGTCGGAGGGTCAGTACTGAGTGAGCGCCGCACTGTCGGAGCGTCAGTACTGAGTGAGCGCCGCGCTGTCGGAGGGTCAGTACCGAGGGAGCGCCGCGCTGTCGGAGGGTCAGTACCGAGGGAGCGCCGCGCTGTCGGAGGGTCAGTACCGAGGGAGCGCCGCACTGTCGGAGGGTCAGTACCGAGGGAGCGCCGCACTGTCGGAGGGTCAGTACCGAGGGAGCGCCTCACTGTCGGAGGGTCAGTACCGAGGGAGCGCCTCACTGTCGGAGGGTCAGTACCGAGGGAGCGCCGCACTGTCGGAGGGTCAGTACCGAGGGAGCGCCGCACTGTCGGAGGGTCAGTACCGAGGGAGCACCGCGCTGTCCACAATCAACATTACTCAAACAGATTATGCTCATTATCGGTTTTGTGGGATCTTGCCGTGCACAAATTGGCTGCCGTACATCAATGATCACACTAAAGGCGCTTTGGAATGTCCCGAGGTGGTGAACGGCCCTGGGGCAATGTGAGCTCTTCCATTTTGTTATTTTTTTTGCACCTGCGGTGCCTGTAAAGGGCCGCAGCAGCCTGTCGCACGGCTTGAGCGGCGTCTGCCTGGACCGCGCCCTAAAGTATCTTCCTTCTGCCACAGCTGCGCCGGGACAAGCGGTTCCTGAAGACTGAGCACGGGCTGATGATCCGATCCCTGGAGCTACAGGACAGCGCCATCTACCACTGCGTGACCACGGAGAACGGCTTCAGCCACACCACCGGGAGGGTGGACCTGCGCGTCCTCCCGAGGGCAGCAGTGGACGCCGTGTCTTCGGGTCCCGGACGCGGCTCTCCCCAGCCCCGCTCGCCGGGGGAGACCCGGCCTGGGCTTGAGGATGGCCAAGGGGTCCAGGCCGGAGCCATCAGCCGATATTGCGAGGACTACTGGGCTCGGATCAGGCACCCTCCGAGGCCAAAGCGGACCAGCCGGGACGGAGGGCAGCGAGGCTAGCTGAAAATGGGACTGGCCTCGGGTCTGTCCTGCGTTCTGCTGATGGAGATGGGTTAAGGAGTGAGCGGAGACAACAGTCTGCCCTCGCGGGCCGTCCCTCTCCCCTTTCCCTCTTCACCTCCCCGCCCCCCCACCCCCCACCCCCCACACCCGGCCGCAGCCCCACCTCCGGTTATCTCCCCTCCCCGAGTGTCCGCCGACTGCAATCCAGAGCTGGCTGAGCGGGATAAAGTGATTCGCCGCACGTCCCCTAACCCGGGCTCGAAGTGTCCGTCATATAAAGTGCAGTCGACTATGGGAGGCGGCGCACACCCGGGAACCCTTCTATCCCACTTCCAATCTGCTACCCACAACCCCCCCCCCCCCCCCCCCCCACCGCCCCTACCGCCCGGCCTAACTGAGAGCCACTTGGACTGTGGCTACCCTCAGCACGGGCTGGACGGCGGAACCCGGGAATCCATCCCGCTCACGTGACGCCGGATGGGCGCGTCAGTAGATCCGGCCTTTTGCCCTCTTTTTTTTTTTTTGCCCCCTTCCTGTCATTGGACCTTTCTGTAAATTTTACATTCACGGCAGAGGTGCTCGGAAACATTCTTTCAATGTTTTTTTTTTTGGCAAACCCCGCAGCATGTAAAGGGCCGCAGCAGCCAGCTCCCCTTGCGCGCGTATGCGACGGCCTGACTTCCTTCAGAGATGGTTGCGAGTGGGCCGGTGGGCTCCTCACCGCTAGCTTCGCTCCAGGGGGCCCGCCGGACTTGAACTTAGATGATGTTTCCGGTAGCTCTCTCCGCCTGTGGACCAAGGGTTCGGAATACGTATTTCTGCCGGCCCTGCATCTGCCGTCAGCTTCCACGGAGGTGCCTGTCGAGGCCCGAGGGGCAGGTGTCACTGGACTTTGTGTGGGATTGGCAGACGTGAGGCCCCACTGTGTAACTGAACCCTGGCTGAAGTGATTTTTTTTCCTGCTGCTGTATTTATTCAGAATTGTATATAGTTCCTTGAGATTCACGTGGAGGTGTGCAGTTGTAATGCTGAAGATTACATGGGTGGTTGTCTTCACACACAGTTGTACGACTGCTGTAGCGTCTGAATGGGACACCGGGTGAGACTTGGCTTTCTGTCCTTCTCCCAATGGAAGTATGCGGGTCAAACAAGGTTAGCAAATGAAACACGTCTCCACGTATGCCCCACGCAAACACGACATTCCCCTTTCCACAACGACTGGCATTTAGATAGCGCCTGTAACGTCATGAAATATCCCAAGGTGCTTCACAGGAATAGACGATTTGACCCCCGAGCCGCGCCAGGAGATATCAGGGACGGGCGACCGAAAGCTCAGTCAAAGAGGTCGGTTTTAAGCAGCGTCTTAAAGGAGGAGAGAGAGAGAGAGGCGGAGAGGTTTAGGGAAGGGAATTCCAGAGGTTGGGGCCCCCAGGCAGCTGAAGGCACGGCCGCCAATGGTGGAGCGATGGGAATCGGGAGATGGGCAAGAGGCCGGAATTGGAGGAGCGCAGAGATCTCGGAGGGTTGTAGGGGCTGGAGGAGGTTACAGAGATGGGGAGGGTTGTCGGGGCTGGAGGAGGTTACAGAGATAGGGAGGGTTGTCAGGGCTGGAGGAGGTTACAGAGATAGGGAGGGTTGTAGGGGTTGGAGTAGGTTACAGAGATGGGGAGGGTTGTCGGGGCTGGAGGAGGTTACAGAGATGTGAGGGTTGTAGGGGCTGGAGGAGGTTACAGAGATGTGAGGGTTGTAGGGGCTGGAGGAGGGTTGTAGGGACTGGAGGAGGTTACAGAGATAGGGAGGGTTGTAGAGGCTGGAGGAGGTTACAGAGAGGGAGGGTTGTAGGGACTGGAGGAGATGGGAGGGCGGTGAGGAGAGCCTCGGAGTTGGCGTGGGTGAGGGTGAGGGTTTCCTCGCTGGGGGCAGAGCCGGGTGATGTTTGAGTTGGAAATTAGTGGTGTTAATTTCACTATAAAGGTGGTGGTGCTGGGTCTTGTACACGGATTTATGTGCATTGATCTTTGAAGGTGACGGGACATATTGAGAGAGTGGTCAGTAAAGCGTACGGGATCTTGGGCTTCAATAAAGAGAGGCATTGAGTACAAAAGCTGTGCTGAACCTTGATCATTCTCTGGTTAGGCTACGACTGGAGTATTATGTGCAGTTCTGGTCACCACACTTTAGGAAGGAGGTGAGGATTCTCGAGAGGGTGCGGAGGAGATTTACCAGAATGGTTCCAGGGATGGGGGATTTTCGCTACGAGGTTAGGTTGGAGAATCTGGGGTTGTTCTCCCCGGAGCAAAGGAGATTGAGGGGAGATTTGATGGAGGTTTACAAGATTCTGACGGGTTTAGATAAGGTAGATAAAAACTGTTCCCATTAGCTGACGGTACAAGGACTCTGGGACACAGATGGGGGCGGGGGGGGGGAATGCGGGGAAGAACCTTTTTGTAACGCAGCGGTTTCCCCATTCTGTGCGGGCGTCACGGGAGGGTCAGTACTGAGGGAGCGCCGCACTGTCGACAGGGTCAGTACTGAGGGAGCGCCGCACTGTCGACAGGGTCAGTACTGAGGGAGCGCCGCACTGTCGGAGGGTCAGTACTGAGGGAGCGCCGCACTGTCGGAGGGTCAGTACTGAGGGAACGCCGCCCTGTTGGAGGGTCAGTACTGAGGGAGCGCCGCACTGTCGGCGGGTCAGTACTGAGGGAGCGCCGCACTGTCGGCGGGTCAGTACTGAGGGAGCGCCGCACTGTCGGAGGGTCAGTACTGAGGGAGCGCCGCACTGTCGGAGGGTCAGTACTGAGGGAGCGCCGCACTGTCGGAGGGTCAGTACTGAGGGAGCGTCATACTGAGGGAGCCCCGCGCTGTCGGAGGTTCAGTCTTTAGGACGAGACATTAAACTGAGGCCCCCGTCTGACCCCTCCGAGTGAAAGATCCCACAACCACTATTGGAAGAGGAGTGGAGGGTGGGAGTTCTCCCCAGTGCCCTGGGGAGAATTTAACCCTTGTCCAACGTCAGTGAAAACAGATGATGTGGGTCATTTATCATATTGCTGCTTCTGGCAGCTTGCTGTGCAGTACAGTGACTGCCACGTCCCCTGTGTTAACAACAGTGGCTGCAATTCAGAAAAAAAAAGTATTTTATTGTTTGTAAAAGAGCTTTGGGACGTCACGATCATAAAGGGAGTGCAGGATTACAGCTCTCTATTTACAGTTTTACTGAACAGTAACTTTCCCCGAGGTGGGGGCAGCTGTCATGCAATATTTAACCGTCAGGAACAAACGACTTCAAACAGAAAGTGGCTGAGCGTAGAGTTGCTGCGAGACAAATGGTTTGTTGTCCAGGGCGTTGCTTTTCAAAATATGCCCTCCTTGCCTTTCAGGATACGGCTGTGACTGTGTGTGTGTGTTTGTTTGTTTTTTTGTGTGTTGCACAAGCCTGTGACAGACTGTTTATTAAATTTAAGTAAAGACATTTTTAACAAAATAAAACAAATAAATTGGGGTGTGATGCCTCTCTTAGGTTCTTTGGCTCATGCTTAGCTTAGATCTCGGCTTTGCTCTCTCCTGATCTCTGGGCACCACACTTGTCACAACCTTGGAGAGGATGCGGAGGGAGATCTACGTTCAGTAAAACTGGAGAATGTGGGATTGTTCTCAAAACAGAGAAGGTTAAGAGGAGATTTACTCGAGATGTTCCAAATTCTTGTAATCCCACTCCCCTCCTGCTCTTTTTTTTCCCCGTAACCCTGCAACTTCCTCCCTTCCAGTCTTTCTCCAATTCCCCCTTTTGAAAGTTACTATTGAATCTGCTTCCACCGCCCTTTCAGGCAGCGCGTTCCAGATCCCAACAACTCACTGTGTCAAAAAACATTCTCCTCCTCTCCCCCCTCTGGTTCTTTTCCCGATTATTTTCAATCCGTATCCCTCTGGTTACCGACCCTCCCGCCACTGGGAACAGTTTCTCCTTATTCACTCTATCGAAACCCTTTGTGATTTTTGAACGCCCCGATTAAATCTCCCCCTTAACCTTCTCCGCTCTCGTAAACCGAACGCGGAGAAAAGCAAACCCCCAGGTCAATTTCTGACCTGGCGGGGGGGGCGGGGGTGCCTGCGTGAAGTTTGCCCACGATTGACCTGGAGAGACCTGCAGTCGTCCTCCGCCTCGCACAACCAGCCCCCTCTGTTCCGTCGTCCGGCTTCTCGGCCCCCATTGTGTTTGTCCGCGAGGCGGAATTTTTCCCCTTTTCAGCCAGCAACTCGACAACGATCGCCGTCCTTCCGCTGGTCGGGAGCACCCCCTCCGCCGTGGCTCTCTGCCACCTCCGCCGTGGCTCCCGTGCATTTTGCGAAGTTGACGACCGATTTCCCCTCGCAACAAAGCCAACATTGCATGCGCCTTCCTCACCACGTGCTGCATTTGCATAGCAACTTCCTGTGATACGTGTACCAGGACACCCAGATCCCTCTGTACAGCACAGTTCTGCAATCTCTCTCCATTTAAATAATACACTGCTTTTCTCTCCTTCCTGCCAAAGTGGACAAGTTCACATTTGCTCACGTTATACCCCAGCTGCCAAACTTTTGCCCACTCAATTAACCCATCTAAATCTCTTTGTAGACTCTACATCCTCTCGGCAACTTAATTTCCCTCCGACCTCTATCTGTGCTCATCTGTTACCCCCGATACCGGGTGCTCTTGTGTAGTAACCTGTGATGTGGCTCCGGATGGAATGCCTTTCGGAAATCTAAGTACATCACATCCACAGGTTCCCCTTGATCAGCCTTGCTTGTTACTTCCTCAAAGAACTCCAATAAATTATTCAAACACAATTCCCTTTCACAACCATGTTGATTCTGTTTGATTGTATTATGATTTTGTAAATGTCCTGCTATTACTTCCTTCATAATGGATTCTAGCATTTTCCCAATGACAGATGTTAGGCGAACTAGTCTACAGTTTTCTGCTTTCTGGCTAACTCCTTTCTTGCATAGAGATTAGGGTTGGGGAGGGGGGGGATACTGGAGAACGGACACGATCACAGAGACGGCACTCAACTCCATCAGGAAATGTTAAAGGACAGACAACAGGGAGCAGAGGTAAAGGTACTTAAAGATTTTCCCCCAATAACGGGTTGGCTATGGCTGAGGGGGTCAAACCCGCACCTGCCCAGTGGGAAGGTTGTGGGATTAAGCCCCCACTCTGGCGATGCCAGTGCCATGGTCCCCGTGCCTGCTCTGAGGGAGTGCTGCATTGTCGGAGAGTCAGGACTGAGGGAGTGCTGCATTGTCGGAGAGTCAGGACTGAGGGAGCGCCGCACTGTCGGAGGGTCAGTACTGAGGGAGCGCCGCACTGTCAGAGGGTCAGTACTGAGGGAGCGCCGCACTGTCGGAGGGTCAGTACTGAGGGAGCGCCGCACTGTCGGAGGGTCAGTACTGAGGGAGCGCCGCACTGTCGGAGGGTCAGTACTGAGGGAGCGCCGCACTGTCAGAGGGTCAGTACTGAGGGAGCGCCGCACTGTCAGAGGGTCAGTACTGAGGGAGCGCCGCACTGTCGGAGGGTCAGTACTGAGGGAGCGCCGCACTGTCGGAGGGTCAGTACTGAGGGAGCGCCGCACTGTTGGAGGGGCAGTACTGAGCGAGCGCCGCACTGTCGGAGGGTCAGTACTGAGGGAGCGCCGCGCTGTCGGAGGGTCAGTACTGAGGGAGCGCCGCACTGTGGGAGGGTCAGTAGTGAGGGAGCGCCGCACTGTCGGAGGGTCAGTACTGAGGGAGCGCCGCTCTGTCGGAGGGTCAGAACTGAGGGAGCGCCGCACTGTGGGAGGGTCAGTAGTGAGAGAGCGCCGCACTGTCGGAGGGTCAGTACTGAGGGAACGCCGCACTGTCGGAGGGTCAGTACTGAGGGAGCGCCGCACTGTCGGAGGGTCAGTACTGAGGGAGCGCCGCACTGTCGGAGGGTCAGTACTGAGGGAGCGCCGCACTGTTGGAGGGGCAGTACTGAGGGAGCGCCGCACTGTCGGAGGGTCAGTACTGAGGGAGTGCCGCACTGTCGGAGTGTCAGTACTGAGGGAGTGCTGCACTGTCGGAGGGTCAGTACTGAGGGAGTGCTGCACTGTCGGAGGGTCAGTACTGAGGGAGCGCTGCACTGTGGGAGGGTCAGTACTGAGGGAAAGCCGCACTGTAGGAGTGTCAGTACTGAGGGAGACCCGCACTGTCGGAGTGTCAGTACTGAGGGAGCGCCGCACTGTCGGAGGGTCAGTAGTGAGGGAGTGCCGCGCCGTCGGAGGGTCAGTAGTGAGGGAGCGCCACACTGTCGGAGGGTCAGTAGTGAGAGAGCGCCGCGATGTCGGAGGGTCAGTACTGAGGGAGCGCCGCGCTGTCGGAGGGTCAGTACTGAGGGAGCGCCGCACTGTCGGAGGGTCACTACAAAAAAAAACATTTGATCTGGTTGCCATCGCGTTGCGGTTTGTGGGATCTTGCTGTGCCCGCATCGGCCCCCGACCTGGCAACAGTGCCCGCTCTTTAGCGTTTCGGAGTTGCAGTGCGCTGGGCCACGGCGGGGAAGTGAGAGACTTGGTGAAACTGTGCGGTCTCCCCTCCGTGCCGAAAATTTCCGAGTTCCTCCTGCCTCTCCGTCAGTCGGTTCCAGACTCCAGACAACCCCTCTTCCCTCCTCCCTGCATCACCCCCCCCCCCTCCCTGCAGTCCTCTGCCCTCGCCATTCTCACCCTCAGCCCGGCCACGAACAAACTCCGGAAAATCGCTGATTTGGAAACAGGCTCTGCTTTAATCCAGAGACACATTAAAACTCTGTCATGTCTCAGTGTCAGCTCCTTGTATACGTGTGGGAGAGAGAGTGACATGTATCTGAAAATGCTTGTGCCGCTCTCTCCGTGTGAGAGTGACGTGTGTCTTAATTTGTAGCACGTTCTCTTGGTTCAGGCCCCCTGTTGCCCCTAGCGATCGGGTTCGGGGGGCGGGGGTGGTCTGGCAATCACCGAGGCCCCTAAAATGCAGGCAAGACCTGGCATGGTGGAATCCTCATTCTTGTATCTGCGAGGACCCCCCCCACCCCCCCGCCTGTACTATCTGAAGGGCTCGGGGGTGGGGGCGGGCGTTCCAAACAAATTTATAAGGGTCGGGAGTCAAATTACAAGCTGGAGCCAACAGCAGGGCCAGGCTGAACCTTGAGCCAGTTTGCAGCCTGTTAGACAGGAACAGAAGGAGGCTCATTCAGCTCTCCCCCCCCCCCCCCCACCCGCCCCTACTCCGCGCCTCGATCCTACCAAATGAGAGTCAGATGATTAACTTGGGAGGTTACAGATTTGGAAGGTTTTAAAAGGACACTTCCTCCGCCAGGGCCGGGACGGGGGGGCAGGGGGTCAGCACGTGAAGGGTTAATACCCGCGTGGCGTGCCACAGGGAGATTGCTGACCCCTGCTCTCTGCCCGGGACAAAGAAAGTCTTTTGTTTCACAGTCCTGTGATTATCGAACTGAAATTCCGTTCGTGCTGTGTTCCGTGGGCACAGACAAGAGGGGTTTTATTGACCCACGTGCAACCAGTCATCGGCATCTCGTGACCAGCCGGAACCGATGCTCGAGGCCGCCCTGTCCGGTCAGGGATATTCACTCTCTCGGAGTTTACCTCCCACGCCAATCCCCCACCTCCTCTCCGCTCCTGGAGGTGCCCGGGGTTCCCACAGGCATCAGCCATCCCACACAGCCTCTCCCGAGGGTCCAGGCCATTCAGCTGTGCAAGGCCTCGCTTCCGAGCGTGGACGCACACTCGGACGCGTGGACGCACACTCGGACGCCTGCAGCGGCGGTGATCGGGACCAGGAGTCTGGGTACTCAGTGTTGCGGTCAGGTGAGAAGGGGGTCTAGGGGTTCCCTCTCGGCCTTTGCCTGGTTTAACCGTAACAGAATTGAGAACTCCAAGTTGGCAGCAGGTTAGTCATGTGACTAACCACTCCTGCGTTTGTGGATTTCAAAGCACTCGGCGGGCGGGGCGTAGTGCTGGCTCTTTACCCCCGACAAGGTGTGGAATCGCCATTGCCCAGCCCAATCTCTCTTAGTTGAATCAGTGAGCAATTCCTTTGCCTCTCCGAGCACTGACTCTTAGTATGCAAATGTCCTTCCAGCCCAAGTGATCTCTTTAAACAAGTCATTTCTCCACTCCAGCAACAGTTAATGTTCATTTGTCAAAATTACTATGCCTCAGTCTTGGCAGGTGGGGGGGGGTTTGCATACTGGGGGGACAGGGACCTGGAGACTCGGGAACAGGAGCCTGGATAATCAGTCAAAGCCAAATACTGCAGATGCTGAAAATCTGAAATAAAACCAAGAAGTGCTGGAAATACTCAGCAGGTCTGGCAGCAACTGTGGAGAGAGAAGCAGAGTTAACGTTTTGACTGACGTTCCCCCTCCGGCGAGGGCAGTAAGGGAGGGCAAAAGGGGCTTAATTGAAAGGCAGATTCTGCACACCTTCCAAACTTTAGTCAGCTGAAACCTTACTCTGTCCTTTTTCCCCCCCCCCCCCACCTCCCTCTCTCTTTCCCCCCCCCTCTCCTGTCTGTTATTCCCCGCTCACTCTCCCTCTCACCATGTACTCTCTCCCCTCCCTGGCACCCTTTTCCTTGTAAAAATTCTGTCGGCTCAACCTTGACTCCTCCCGGGCTCCAGGAAGAGCAGACAGCAAACTTTCACCAAACTTCCAGGAAAGTTTTCAGGCGAACCGAAGGAGTGAAGAATTGGCCTCTCGGCCCATCCTGGAATCCCCCACCCCTCTATATCTGCACCAATATATTAATTCATGGTAACATTGGGAAATAAACACTAGCTTCCTTCTTTTAATAAGGGCCAAAAGGGGGTTTAATGAAAAGACACATTCTACACAACTTCCAAACTTTGGAATCCACCTCTCTCTCTCTCTCTCTCACCCTGTTTATTCCCTCCTTCCTGTCTCTGTCTGTTATTCCCTGCTCTTTCTTCCTTTCATACTCTCTCTCCCCTCCTAGTATTGCGTCAGGATCTGATGTAAGCGGAGTGTCCCCAGTAGAGAAAGCATTTTTGCTCTCAGTCTCTCTCTCTCTTTCTCTGTCTTTCGCTCTCCTACAGCCTTTCCTGAAGTTACCATGGGACTTTTTAATGCTCTCTGCTGAACCTCGACTCGTCTCTCCAGCGGGCTCCAGGACCACAAGTAAGTAGCAGCGAGAAAAGTTTCGAAAAAGTTTGAGAAAACTTTTCCGCGCCGATTCCAGACGCACCACGTGTCACTTTATCAACCTCCTCCCCCCCCCCCCCTGTTTGTTTCAGCCGAACTGAAGGTGCTTTGTAAAAGGGTTTATTCATTATTATTATTCCTTCTCTGGGTTTGGAGTGGATATTTCATTAAACTAGGGGAGGGGGTCCTCTCTTGCCCTCGTTTGGCTTTTTATTTTGGTTGGGGGTTGCAGGGAGGATCTTTAAATTGGGACTGGTTTGGGCCAGAAGTCAATTTCAGTTTTTTGCCAGAGAGGGGTGGGATTCACCAGCACTCAGTGTTAACTCAAACCCCCCCCCCCCCCCCACACACACACACCACTGCATTCCCCCCCACCCCCCCACATAACCAAGCATCTGCCTAGCTATTGGCACAGGGAAGGCATCACAGCTGGCTCCACTTTGAAACTACTCTCCTGTTCAGATCCCCTGTAACCTCCACCAGCCCCCGACAACCCTCCAGGATCTCCACGCCCCCTCCAATTCTGGTCTCTTGAGCAACCCCCCACCCCCACTTACCCCGATTCCCATCACTCCACCATTGGCGGCCGTGCCTTCAGCTGCCTGGGGCCCTGAGATCTGGAATCCCCTCCCTAAACCTCTCCGCCCCTCTCTCTCTCCTCCTTTAAGAGGCTCCTTAAAACCGGACTCTTTAAAGCACCTGCCTCTAATATCTCTGGTGCCGTGTCTTGGGGAACATATTGCTACTTCGCAGGCCGCTGTACAGATGTCAGTTGTTGTTGGTCCACGCTGACCCCCAGCTCTCCCCCCCCACCCCCCCCCCCCCCTGCACATTCTCGCACACTGGCTCAACTGACCTTTCACCTCCCGAGAGCAGGAGGTGCTGAGGCCAACAGCGGGGGCCCTGAGATGACATCAGACGTCACAGCAATTCCCCCACCCACCTACCTACCTCAATAATCCAAATGATCCCAGGAACTGGAGGGGAGAACATGGATTTCTGTTGCAATGGCAGTGACAGGCGGCTAACATAGTGTGTGCGCGCGAGGGAGCTGTGTGTGCGCGCGAGGGAGCTGTGTGTGTGCGCGAGACAGCTGTGTGTGTGTGTGCGCGAGACAGCTGTGTGTATGTGCGCGAGACAGCTGTGTGTGTGTGCGCGCGAGCGAGGTGTGTGTGTGGGAGGTGTGCGTGCGTGAGGGAGGGAGGTGTGCGTGCGTGAGGGAGGGAGGTGTGCGTGGGTGCGTGAGGGAGGTGTGCGTGGGTGCGGGAGGGAGGTGTGCGTGCGTGCGGGAGGGAGGTGTGCGTGCGTGCGGGAGGGAGGTGTGCGTGCGTGAGGGAGGGAGGTGTGCGTGCGTGAGGGAGGGAGGTGTGCGTGGGTGCGAGGGAGGTGCGCGTGGCAGGTGTGCATGTGTGTGCGGGAGGTGTGCGTGCGTGAGGGAGGGAGGTGTGCGCGTGCGAGGGAGGTGCGCGTGGCAGGTGTGCATGGGAGGGAGGTGTGTGTGAGGGAGGTGTGTGTGCGTGCGTGAGGGAGTTGTGTGCGCGTGCATGAGGGAGTTGTGTGTGTGCGCGCGAGCGAGGTGTGTGTGTGGGAGGTGTGCGTGTGTGAGGGAGGGAGGTGTGCGTGCGTGAGGGAGGGAGGTGTGCGTGCGTGCGGGAGGGAGGTGTGCGTGCGTGCGGGAGGGAGGTGTGCGTGCGTGCGGGAGGGAGGTGTGCGTGCGTGAGGGAGGGAGGTGCGCGTGGCAGGTGTGCATGGGAGGGAGGTGTGTGTGTGTGTGCGGGAGGTGTGCGTGCGTGAGGGAGGGAGGTGCGCGTGGGTGCGAGGGAGGTGCGCGTGGCAGGTGTGCATGGGAGGGAGGTGTGTGTGTGTGTGCGGGAGGTGTGCGTGTGTGAGGGAGGGAGGTGTGCGTGCGTGCGTGAGGGAGGGAGGTGTGCGTGCGTGAGGGAGGGAGGTGTGCGTGGGTGCGAGGGAGGTGCGCGTGGCAGGTGTGCATGGGAGGGAGGTGTGTGTGTGTGTGTGCGGGAGGTGCGCGTGCGTGAGGGAGTTGTGTGTGTGTGCGCGCGTGAGGGAGGTGTGTGTGTGTGCGCGTGCGTGCGTGAGGGAGGTGTGCGCGCGCGCGTGTGTGCGTGAGGGAGGTGTGTGTGCGCGCGCGTGTGCGTGAGGGAGGTGTGTGTGCGCGCGCGTGCGTGAGGGAGGTGTGTGTGCGCGCGCGTGCGTGAGGGAGGTGTGTGTGCGCGCGCGTGCGTGAGGGAGGTGTGTGTGTGCGTGAGGGAGGTGTGTGTGCGCGTGAGGGAGGTGTGTGTGTGTGCGCGTGCGTGAGGGAGGTGTGTGTGTGAGCGCGTGCGTGAGGGAGGTGTGTGTGTGAGCGCGTGCGTGAGGGAGGTGTGTGTGCGCGCGCGTGAGGGAGGTGTGTGTGTGAGCGCGTGCGTGAGGGAGGTGTGTGTGCGCGCGCGTGAGGGAGGTGTGTGCGCGCGCGTGAGGGAGGTGTGTGCGCGTGAGGGAGGTGTTGTGCGCGTGAGGGAGGTGTGTGCGCGTGAGGGAGGTGTGTGTGTGTGAGGGAGGGAGGTGTGCGTGCGTGAGGGAGGGAGGTGTGCGCGTGCGAGGGAGGTGCGCGTGGGTGCGGGAGGGAGGTGTGCGTGCGTGCGGGAGGGAGGTGTGCGTGCGGGAGGGAGGTGTGCGTGCGTGCGGGAGGGAGGTGTGCGTGCGTGAGGGAGGGAGGTGTGCGTGCGTGAGGGAGGGAGGTGTGTGTGAGGGAGGGAGGTGTGCGTGCGTGAGGGAGGGAGGTGTGCGTGCGTGAGGGAGGGAGGTGTGCGTGGGTGCGAGGGAGGTGTGTGTGTGTGAGGGAGTTGTGTGCGCGTGCGTGAGGGAGTTGTGTGTGTGTGCGCGCGTGAGGGAGGTGTGTGTGTGCGCGCGTGCGTGAGGGAGGTGTGCGCGCGCGCGTGTGTGCGTGAGGGAGGTGTGTGCACGCGCGCGTGCGTGAGGGAGGTGTGTGCGCGCGCGCGTGCGTGAGGGAGGTGTGTGCGCGCGCGCATGTGCGTGAGGGAGGTGTGTGTGCGCGCGCGTGCGTGAGGGAGGTGTGTGTGCGCGCGCGTGCGTGAGGGAGGTGTGTGTGCGCGTGAGGGAGGTGTGTGTGCGCGTGAGGGAGGTGTGTGTGTGTGCGCGTGCGTGAGGGAGGTGTGTGTGTGAGCGCTGTGCGTGAGGGAGGTGTGTGTGTGAGCGCGCGCGTGAGGGAGGTGTGTGTGCGCGCGCTCGTGCGTGAGGGAGGTGTGTGTGCGCGTGAGGGAGGTGTGTGTGCGCGTGAGGGAGGTGTGTGTGTGTGCGCGTGCGTGAGGGAGGTGTGTGTGTGAGCGCGTGCGTGAGGGAGGTGTGTGTGTGAGCGCGCGCGTGAGGGAGGTGTGTGTGTGAGCGCGTGCGTGAGGGAGGTGTGTGTGTGCGCGCGCGCGAGGGAGGTGTGTGTGTGCTGCGCGCTGCGCGCGAGGGAGGTGTGTGTGTGCGCGCGCGCGAGGGAGGTGTGTGTGTGCGCGCGCGTGAGGGAGGTGTGTGTGGTGCGCGCGCGTGAGGGAGGTGTGTGTGTGCGCGCGCGTGAGGGAGGTGTGTGTGTGCGCGCGCGTGAGGGAGGTGTGTGTGTGCGCGCGCGTGAGGGAGGTGTGTGTGTGCGCGCGCGTGAGGGAGGTGTGTGTGTGCGCTGCGCGTGAGGGAGGTGTGTGTGTGCGCGCGCGTGAGGGAGGTGTGTGTGTGCGCGCGCGTGAGGGAGGTGTGTGTGTGCGCGCGCGTGAGGGAGGTGTGTGTGTGCGCGCGCGGTGAGGGAGGTGTGTGTGTGCGCGCGCGTGAGGGAGGTGTGTGTGTGCGCGCGCGTGAGGGAGGTGTGTGTGTGCGCGCGCGTGAGGGAGGTGTGTGTGTGCGCGCGCGTGAGGGAGGTGTGTGTGTGCGCGCGCGTGAGGGAGGTGTGTGTGTGCGCGCGCGTGAGGGAGTTGTGTGTGTGCGCGCGCGTGAGGGAGGTGTGTGTGTGTGCGCGTGCGTGAGGGAGGTGTGTGTGTGCGCGTGCGTGAAGGAGGTGTGTGTGTGCGCGCGTGCGTGAGGGAGGTGTGTGTGTGTGCGCGCGCGTGCGTGAGGGAGTTGTGTGTGTGCGCGCGTGCGTGAGGGAGGTGTGTGTGGGCACGCGTGCGTGAGGGAGTTGTGTGTGCGCGCGCGTGCGTGAGGGAGGTGTGTGTGCGCGCGTGCGCGTGCGTGAGGGAGGTGTGTGCGCGCGTGCGTGAGGGAGGTGTGCGCGTGTGCGTGAGGGAGGTGTGCGCGCGCGCGTGTGCGTGAGGGAGGTGTGCGCTGCGCGCAGTGCGTGAGGGAGGTGTGTGCGCGCGCGTGTGCGTGAGGGAGGTCTGTGCGCGCGCGCTGGCGTGTGCGTGAGGGAGGTGTGTGCGCGCGCGTGCGTGAGGGAGGTGTGTGCGAGGGAGGTCTGTGCGCGCGCGTGCGTGAGGGAGGTGTGTGCGAGGGAGGTCTGTGCAGCGCGCGTGTGCGTGAGGGAGGTGTGTGCGCGTGCGTGCGTGAGGGAGGTGTGCGCGCGCGCGTGTGCGTGAGGGAGGTGTGTGCGCGCGCGTGTGTGCGTGAGGGAGGTGTGTGCACGCGCGTGTGCGTGAGGGAGGTGCGCGTGTGTGCGCGTGCGTGAGGGAGGTGTGTGTGTGCGCGTGCGTGAAGGAGGTGTGTGTGTGCGCGCGTGCGTGAGGGAGGTGTGTGTGTGTGCGCGCGCGTGCGTGAGGGAGTTGTGTGTGTGCGCGCGTGCGTGAGGGAGGTGTGTGTGGGCACGCGTGCGTGAGGGAGTTGTGTGTGCGCGCGCGTGCGTGAGGGAGGTGTGTGTGCGCGCGTGCGCGTGCGTGAGGGAGGTGTGTGCGCGCGTGCGTGAGGGAGGTGTGCGCGTGTGCGTGAGGGAGGTGTGCGCGCGCGGCGTGTGCGTGAGGGAGGTGTGTGCGCGCGCGTGCGTGAGGGAGGTGTGTGCGCGCGCGTGTGCGTGAGGGAGGTCTGTGCGCGCGCGCGCGTGTGCGTGAGGGAGGTGTGTGCGGCGCTCGCGCGCGCGTGAGGGAGGTGTGTGCGAGGGAGGTCTGTGCGCGCGCGTGCGTGAGGGAGGTGTGTGCGAGGGAGGTCTGTGCGCGCGCGTGTGCGTGAGGGAGGTGTGTGCGCGTGCGTGCGTGAGGGAGGTGTGCGCGCGCGCGTGTGCGTGAGGGAGGTGTGTGCGCGCGCGTGTGTGCGTGAGGGAGGTGTGTGCACGCGCGTGTGCGTGAGGGAGGTGCGCGTGCGCGCGGGAGGGAGGTGTGTGTGCGTGCGAGGGAGGGAGGGAGGTGTGTGTGTGCGAGAGAGGGAGGTGTGTGTGTGTGCGCGTGCGCGCGAGGGAGGGAGGTGTCTGCGTGTGGGGGAGGGAGGTGTCTGCGTGTGGGGGAGGGAGGGAGGTGTGTGTGCGGGAGGGAGGTGTCTGCGTGGTGGGGGAGGGAGGTGTCTGCGTGTGGGGGAGGGAGGTGTGTGCGGGAGGGAGGTGTGTGTGTGTGGGAGGGAGGGAGGTGTGTGTGCGTGCGGGAGGGAGGGAGGTGTGTGCGCGTGCGGGAGGGAGGTGTGTGCGCGTGCGGGAGGGAGGTGTGTGCGTGTGCGGGAGGGAGGTGTGTGTGTGGGAGGGAGGGAGGTGTGTGTGGGAGGGAGGGAGGTGTGTGTGGGAGGGAGGGAGGTGTGTGTGTGTGGGAGGGAGGGAGGTGTGTGTGTGTGGGAGGGAGGGAGGTGTGTGTGGGAGGGAGGGAGGTGTGTGTGGGAGGGAGGGAGGTGTGTGTGTGTGTGGGAGGGAGGGAGGTGTGTGTGTGTGTGGGAGGGAGGGAGGTGTGTGTGTGTGGGAGGGAGGGAGGTGTGTGTGTGCGGGAGGGAGGTGTGTGTGTGTGCGGGAGGGAGGTGTGTGTGTGTGCGGGAGGGAGGTGTGTGCGTGTGCGGGAGGGA
>NW_027141908.1:2500-7500 GCF_036365525.1 Heterodontus francisci
GTCTGGTTAATCAGTTGTCCAAATGTTGTAAATTGGTTAATGAGTTGTCACTTCAACTTTTGGCCGCGGTTGGCTACAATGAGTCTTGCCGGGCTTAATAGTCGGCGTGCGGGGGTGACTTTGCGAAGGCTAGCAGTGGGCAGAACCGGTTTATGATTTGCCCCCGTCGTCAGATTGACAAAGAGTCTGGTTAATCAGTTGTCCAAATGTTGTAAATTGGTTAATGAGTTGTCACTTCAACTTTTGGCCGCGGTTGGCTGCAATGAGTCTTGCCGGGCTTAATAGTCGGCGTGGGGGTGAATTTGCGAAGGTGGCCGTGTTTCGATGCATGTTTGCCGGCGTGTTTAGGAAGGTTGGGTGGGTGGGTGGGTGGTTGTGTGGGCGCCGTGGTCTGAGGGCACATCCTGTGGGATGTGGGAGGCGGGGGAAGGAGAGCGCCCTTGGTGCGTGTGTCTAGGCGATGCATTGCGGAAGGATGGGCGGGTGGGGCCGGGCGTGTGGGTTCCCGACTTATCGGTGAACCATTTGCTACTGCGGGGCCAAAGCAAAAGGGAAAGCATAAGGGCGCAGGCTGCCCTCTGCGGGACAGGTCCGGCCCTGACGCCGGTTTACGATTTCTCCGGTAAAGCACCTGTCGGGTGGCGACCGGAGGGTCTTTGCAGGGCCTGGATCTCCGAGCCCGTGGGACAGGCGGGAAAGGGTGGCGGCAGCCGGTTGAAGTCCCGACCCTGGGCAGCCTCCCGGTCTTACCTCCATAACTTCGGCGAGGAGGGTCCGATCCCCGCGCGGTCGACGGCAGGCGGTAGGGCTCGGAGGGGCGCGGCCTGGTCCGCGAGTGCCCCGGCGCCGCCCCTCTGCCCGTCCGAGGGACAGTAGGAAATGGCCATACCGCTTTCCGGCCGATTGCCGCCGGACGTCCGGCCGCATTCGCTCGGTCTGCGCGGCCGGCGGTAGCCGGGGGCGAGGGGCATCGGGCGGTGGCGGAACCAGGCCGGCCCGACCGCTGGGGGCCGCCCGGGCGACGTTTGAATCTGTCGGGTCGGACCGCCGAATCCCGCGGGATTTCGGGATCGAATCTGCGGGTGGAATCGGCACCTCGTCCCGCTGTCCGGTTCCCCCCCGTCGACTGCAACGGGTTTCCGAGGCCCGTCGGTCAGGCGCGGTTCGCTCCGCAATCCGCCGGCCGATCGGCACCGGGCGGGGCTCTACGGAAAGAGGGGACCCTCCCGCGTCGAGTGCCGGCGCACCGACCCCGCAGGCTGACCGGGAAGGTGAAGACTCACCCCGCTGAATGCCCGGCCCCGGGAACCCTCCGGCGCCGGGGCCATAACTTCGGGGAGGAAGGTCCGAGCTCCGCGCGGTCGACGGCAGGTGAAAGGGGCCGGTGCGCCGCGGAAGGCGACAGCAGTCCCGTCAGGCTGCACCTCTGCTCGGGCGAACGGCGTCAGGAAAAGGGGAGAGCACTTCCCCACCGATAGCTCCGGAACGCCCGGACCCATTGGCCCGCGGCACCGGTGGCTGCTAGAGGGGCTCCGGCGCCGTCAGCCGGGGTACGTCCCAGGCCGGCCGGACGGCGGGCAGCCGGAGGCAACGGCCTGGAACGGAGCCAGACTTGAGTCGTTCCGTGCCGTGGGCAAAAAGGCAGGGCTGCGGGTCAGCGCAGTTTGGCAAACCTAGCCGCAAGTGCGGGAAGGGCGGAGGAGCACACGGACGCCGCCTTCCCAAACTGAGCCCAAAGTGCCCAGGCATGCCCCCTTGATCTCGCCTAATCAGTGAGCCCAAAATAATTTCAGAGTGTGGAAACCTGATCCAAAAAGGTCGAAAAGAACGGCCAGAGATCAAGTCCGAAAGGGGAAATCAGTAACAAGCAAGCAGAGTAATCATTAACCAAAAAGCGCAAAATTATGTTAAAAGTGTGAAATCATTAACCAAAAAGTCGAAAATAATGTCCAGAGACCAAGTCCGAAAGTACAAATAATTAACCAGTAAGCAGAGTCATCATTAACCAAAAATCGCAAAAGTAAGTAAAAAGTATGAAATCATTAACCAAAAATCGCAAAAGTAAGTAAAAAGTGTGAAATCATTAACCAAAAACTCGAAAATAATGTGCAGAGACTAAGTCCGAAAGGGCAAATGGTTAACCAGTAAGCAGAGTCATCATTAACCAAAAATCGCAAAAGTAAGTAAAAAGTGTGAAATCATTAACCAAAAATCGCAAAAGTAAGTAAAAAGTGTGAAATCATTAACCAAAAACTCGAAAATAATCTCCAGAGACTAAGTCCGAAAGGGCAAATGGTTAACCAGTAAGCAGAGTAATCATTAACCAAAAAGGGCAAAAGTAAGTAAAAAGTATGAAATCATTAACCAAAAAGCACAAAATTAAGTTAAAAGTGTGAAATCATTAACCAAAATGTCGAAAACAATGTCCAGAGACTAAGTCCGAAAGGGCAAATGGTTAACCAGTAAGCAGAGTAATCATTAACCAAAAGGCGCAAAAGTAAGTAAAAAGTATGAAATCATTAACCAAAAAGCGCAAAAATATGTTAAAAGTGTGAAATCATTAACCAAAAAGTCGAAAATAATGTGCAGAGACTAAGTCCGAAAGGGCAAATGGTTAACCAGTAAGCAGAGTAATCATTAACCAAAAGGCGCAAAAGTAAGTAAAAAGTATGAAATCAGTAACCAAAAAGCGCAAAAATATGTTAAAAGTGTGAAATCATTAACCAAAAACTCGAAAATAATGTGCAGAGACTAAGTCCGAAAGGGCAAATAATTAACCAGTAAGCAGAGTAATCATTAACCAAAAATCGCAAAAGTAAGTAAAAAGTGTGAAATCATTAACCAAAAACTCGAAAATAATGTCCAGAGACCAAGTCCGAAAGGGCAAATGGTTAACCAGTAAGCAGAGTAATCATTAACCAAAAAGGGCAAAAGTAAGTAAAAAGTATGAAATCATTAACCAAAAAGCACAAAATTAAGTTAAAAGTGTGAAATCATTAACCAAAAAGTCGAAAATAATCTCCAGAGACTAAGTGCGAAAGGGCAAATGGTTAACCAGTAAGCAGAGTCATCATTAACCAAAAATCGCAAAAGTAAGTAAAAAGTGTGAAATCATTAACCAAAAACCCGAAAATAATGTCCAGAGACTAAGTCCAAAAGGGCAAATGGTTAACCAGTAAGCAGAGTAATCATTAACCAAAAATCGCAAAAGTAAGTAAAAAGTGTGAAATCATTAACCAAAAACTCGAAAATAATCTCCAGAGACTAAGTCCGAAAGGGCAAATGGTTAACCAGTAAGCAGAGTAATCATTAACCAAAAATCGCAAAAGTAAGTAAAAAGTGTGAAATCATTAACCAAAAACCCGAAAATAATGTCCAGAGACTAAGTCCGAAAGGGCAAATGGTTAACCAGTAAGCAGAGTAATCATTAACCAAAAATCGCAAAAGTAAGTAAAAAGTGTGAAATCATTAACCAAAAACTCGAAAATAATGTCCAGAGACTAAGTCCGAAAGGGCAAATGGTTAACCAGTAAGCAGAGTAATCATTAACCAAAAGGCGCAAAAGTAAGTAAAAAGTATGAAATCAGTAACCAAAAAGCGCAAAAATATGTTAAAAGTGTGAAATCATTAACCAAAAACTCGAAAATAATGTGCAGAGACTAAGTCCGAAAGGGCAAATAATTAACCAGTAAGCAGAGTAATCATTAACCAAAAAGCGCAAAAATATGTTAAAAGTGTGAAATCATTAACCAAAAACTCGAAAATAATGTCCAGAGACTAAGTCCGAAAGGGCAAATGGTTAACCAGTAAGCAGAGTAATCAGTAACCAAAAAGGGCAAAAGTAAGTAAAAAGTGTGAAATCATTAACCAAAAACCCAAAAATAATGTCCAGAGACTAAGTCCGAAAGGGCAAATGGTTAACCAGTAAGCAGAGTAATCATTAACCAAAAATCGCAAAAGTAAGTAAAAAGTATGAAATCATTAACCAAAAAGCACAAAATTAAGTTAAAAGTGTGAAATCATTAACCAAAATGTCGAAAACAATGTCCAGAGACTAAGTCCGAAAGGGCAAATGGTTAACCAGTAAGCAGAGTAATCATTAACCAAAAATCGCAAAATTAAGTTAAAAGTGTGAAATCATTAACCAAAATGTCGAAAACAATGTCCAGAGACTAAGTCCGAAAGGGCAAATGGTTAACCAGTAAGCAGAGTAATCATTAACCAAAAATCGCAAAAGTAAGTAAAAAGTGTGAAATCATTAACCAAAAACTCGAAAATAATGTCCAGAGACTAAGTCCGAAAGGGCAAATGGTTAACCAGTAAGCAGAGTAATCATTAACCAAAAGGCGCAAAAGTAAGTAAAAAGTATGAAATCATTAACCAAAAAGCGCAAAAATATGTTAAAAGTGTGAAATCATTAACCAAAAAGTCGAAAATAATGTGCAGAGACTAAGTCCGAAAGGGCAAATGGTTAACCAGTAAGCAGAGTAATCATTAACCAAAAAGCGCAAAAATATGTTAAAAGTGTGAAATCATTAACCAAAAACTCGAAAATAATGTCCAGAGACTAAGTCCGAAAGGGCAAATAATTAACCAGTAAGCAGAGTAATCATTAACCAAAAAGCGCAAAAGTAAGTAAAAAGTGTGAAATCATTAACCAAAAAGTCGAAAATAATGCCCAGAGACTAAGTCCGAAAGGGCAAATGGTTAACCAGAAAATCCGTCGAATAATGTCCAGAGACTAAGTCCGAAAGGGCAAATGGTTAACCAGTGGAAGGGCGATCAAGCGGAAAAATTTGCCCCGGTTACCCGGGATGGAGTTCCAGAGGTCCGGCCAGAGTTGTCAAATTCGTCCCGCTGATCGGACGCTTGTCATTCGGGTGGCTGGGGGTTGGCGGGGTATCTGCACAGTAGTAGGAGGTGGCAAGTCGGGACTTGGACGTTTATTCCAAGAGTCCACCCGAGCCTCCAGGTCTGCAGAGACCGACCCTAGCTGCCGC
>NW_027141908.1:20000-25000 GCF_036365525.1 Heterodontus francisci
GGGAAAGCATAAGGGCGCAGGCTGCCCTCTGCGGGACAGGTCCGGCCCTGACGCCGGTTTACGATTTCTCCGGTAAAGCACCTGTCGGGTGGCGACCGGAGGGTCTTTGCAGGGCCTGGATCTCCGAGCCCGTGGGACAGGCGGGAAAGGGTGGCGGCAGCCGGTTGAAGTCCCGACCCTGGGCAGCCTCCCGGTCTTACCTCCATAACTTCGGCGAGGAGGGTCCGATCCCCGCGCGGTCGACGGCAGGCGGTAGGGCTCGGAGGGGCGCGGCCTGGTCCGCGAGTGCCCCGGCGCCGCCCCTCTGCCCGTCCGAGGGACAGTAGGAAATGGCCATACCGCTTTCCGGCCGATTGCCGCCGGACGTCCGGCCGCATTCGCTCGGTCTGCGCGGCCGGCGGTAGCCGGGGGCGAGGGGCATCGGGCGGTGGCGGAACCAGGCCGGCCCGACCGCTGGGGGCCGCCCGGGCGACGTTTGAATCTGTCGGGTCGGACCGCCGAATCCCGCGGGATTTCGGGATCGAATCTGCGGGTGGAATCGGCACCTCGTCCCGCTGTCCGGTTCCCCCCCGTCGACTGCAACGGGTTTCCGAGGCCCGTCGGTCAGGCGCGGTTCGCTCCGCAATCCGCCGGCCGATCGGCACCGGGCGGGGCTCTACGGAAAGAGGGGACCCTCCCGCGTCGAGTGCCGGCGCACCGACCCCGCAGGCTGACCGGGAAGGTGAAGACTCACCCCGCTGAATGCCCGGCCCCGGGAACCCTCCGGCGCCGGGGCCATAACTTCGGGGAGGAAGGTCCGAGCTCCGCGCGGTCGACGGCAGGTGAAAGGGGCCGGTGCGCCGCGGAAGGCGACAGCAGTCCCGTCAGGCTGCACCTCTGCTCGGGCGAACGGCGTCAGGAAAAGGGGAGAGCACTTCCCCACCGATAGCTCCGGAACGCCCGGACCCATTGGCCCGCGGCACCGGTGGCTGCTAGAGGGGCTCCGGCGCCGTCAGCCGGGGTACGTCCCAGGCCGGCCGGACGGCGGGCAGCCGGAGGCAACGGCCTGGAACGGAGCCAGACTTGAGTCGTTCCGTGCCGTGGGCAAAAAGGCAGGGCTGCGGGTCAGCGCAGTTTGGCAAACCTAGCCGCAAGTGCGGGAAGGGCGGAGGAGCACACGGACGCCGCCTTCCCAAACTGAGCCCAAAGTGCCCAGGCATGCCCCCTTGATCTCGCCTAATCAGTGAGCCCAAAATAATTTCAGAGTGTGGAAACCTGATCCAAAAAGGTCGAAAAGAACGGCCAGAGATCAAGTCCGAAAGGGGAAATCAGTAACAAGCAAGCAGAGTAATCATTAACCAAAAAGCGCAAAATTATGTTAAAAGTGTGAAATCATTAACCAAAAAGTCGAAAATAATGTCCAGAGACCAAGTCCGAAAGTACAAATAATTAACCAGTAAGCAGAGTCATCATTAACCAAAAATCGCAAAAGTAAGTAAAAAGTATGAAATCATTAACCAAAAATCGCAAAAGTAAGTAAAAAGTGTGAAATCATTAACCAAAAACTCGAAAATAATGTGCAGAGACTAAGTCCGAAAGGGCAAATGGTTAACCAGTAAGCAGAGTCATCATTAACCAAAAATCGCAAAAGTAAGTAAAAAGTGTGAAATCATTAACCAAAAATCGCAAAAGTAAGTAAAAAGTGTGAAATCATTAACCAAAAACTCGAAAATAATCTCCAGAGACTAAGTCCGAAAGGGCAAATGGTTAACCAGTAAGCAGAGTAATCATTAACCAAAAAGGGCAAAAGTAAGTAAAAAGTATGAAATCATTAACCAAAAAGCACAAAATTAAGTTAAAAGTGTGAAATCATTAACCAAAATGTCGAAAACAATGTCCAGAGACTAAGTCCGAAAGGGCAAATGGTTAACCAGTAAGCAGAGTAATCATTAACCAAAAGGCGCAAAAGTAAGTAAAAAGTATGAAATCATTAACCAAAAAGCGCAAAAATATGTTAAAAGTGTGAAATCATTAACCAAAAAGTCGAAAATAATGTGCAGAGACTAAGTCCGAAAGGGCAAATGGTTAACCAGTAAGCAGAGTAATCATTAACCAAAAGGCGCAAAAGTAAGTAAAAAGTATGAAATCAGTAACCAAAAAGCGCAAAAATATGTTAAAAGTGTGAAATCATTAACCAAAAACTCGAAAATAATGTGCAGAGACTAAGTCCGAAAGGGCAAATAATTAACCAGTAAGCAGAGTAATCATTAACCAAAAATCGCAAAAGTAAGTAAAAAGTGTGAAATCATTAACCAAAAACTCGAAAATAATGTCCAGAGACCAAGTCCGAAAGGGCAAATGGTTAACCAGTAAGCAGAGTAATCATTAACCAAAAAGGGCAAAAGTAAGTAAAAAGTATGAAATCATTAACCAAAAAGCACAAAATTAAGTTAAAAGTGTGAAATCATTAACCAAAAAGTCGAAAATAATCTCCAGAGACTAAGTGCGAAAGGGCAAATGGTTAACCAGTAAGCAGAGTCATCATTAACCAAAAATCGCAAAAGTAAGTAAAAAGTGTGAAATCATTAACCAAAAACCCGAAAATAATGTCCAGAGACTAAGTCCAAAAGGGCAAATGGTTAACCAGTAAGCAGAGTAATCATTAACCAAAAATCGCAAAAGTAAGTAAAAAGTGTGAAATCATTAACCAAAAACTCGAAAATAATCTCCAGAGACTAAGTCCGAAAGGGCAAATGGTTAACCAGTAAGCAGAGTAATCATTAACCAAAAATCGCAAAAGTAAGTAAAAAGTGTGAAATCATTAACCAAAAACCCGAAAATAATGTCCAGAGACTAAGTCCGAAAGGGCAAATGGTTAACCAGTAAGCAGAGTAATCATTAACCAAAAATCGCAAAAGTAAGTAAAAAGTGTGAAATCATTAACCAAAAACTCGAAAATAATGTCCAGAGACTAAGTCCGAAAGGGCAAATGGTTAACCAGTAAGCAGAGTAATCATTAACCAAAAGGCGCAAAAGTAAGTAAAAAGTATGAAATCAGTAACCAAAAAGCGCAAAAATATGTTAAAAGTGTGAAATCATTAACCAAAAACTCGAAAATAATGTGCAGAGACTAAGTCCGAAAGGGCAAATAATTAACCAGTAAGCAGAGTAATCATTAACCAAAAAGCGCAAAAATATGTTAAAAGTGTGAAATCATTAACCAAAAACTCGAAAATAATGTCCAGAGACTAAGTCCGAAAGGGCAAATGGTTAACCAGTAAGCAGAGTAATCAGTAACCAAAAAGGGCAAAAGTAAGTAAAAAGTGTGAAATCATTAACCAAAAACCCAAAAATAATGTCCAGAGACTAAGTCCGAAAGGGCAAATGGTTAACCAGTAAGCAGAGTAATCATTAACCAAAAATCGCAAAAGTAAGTAAAAAGTATGAAATCATTAACCAAAAAGCACAAAATTAAGTTAAAAGTGTGAAATCATTAACCAAAATGTCGAAAACAATGTCCAGAGACTAAGTCCGAAAGGGCAAATGGTTAACCAGTAAGCAGAGTAATCATTAACCAAAAATCGCAAAATTAAGTTAAAAGTGTGAAATCATTAACCAAAATGTCGAAAACAATGTCCAGAGACTAAGTCCGAAAGGGCAAATGGTTAACCAGTAAGCAGAGTAATCATTAACCAAAAATCGCAAAAGTAAGTAAAAAGTGTGAAATCATTAACCAAAAACTCGAAAATAATGTCCAGAGACTAAGTCCGAAAGGGCAAATGGTTAACCAGTAAGCAGAGTAATCATTAACCAAAAGGCGCAAAAGTAAGTAAAAAGTATGAAATCATTAACCAAAAAGCGCAAAAATATGTTAAAAGTGTGAAATCATTAACCAAAAAGTCGAAAATAATGTGCAGAGACTAAGTCCGAAAGGGCAAATGGTTAACCAGTAAGCAGAGTAATCATTAACCAAAAAGCGCAAAAATATGTTAAAAGTGTGAAATCATTAACCAAAAACTCGAAAATAATGTCCAGAGACTAAGTCCGAAAGGGCAAATAATTAACCAGTAAGCAGAGTAATCATTAACCAAAAAGCGCAAAAGTAAGTAAAAAGTGTGAAATCATTAACCAAAAAGTCGAAAATAATGCCCAGAGACTAAGTCCGAAAGGGCAAATGGTTAACCAGAAAATCCGTCGAATAATGTCCAGAGACTAAGTCCGAAAGGGCAAATGGTTAACCAGTGGAAGGGCGATCAAGCGGAAAAATTTGCCCCGGTTACCCGGGATGGAGTTCCAGAGGTCCGGCCAGAGTTGTCAAATTCGTCCCGCTGATCGGACGCTTGTCATTCGGGTGGCTGGGGGTTGGCGGGGTATCTGCACAGTAGTAGGAGGTGGCAAGTCGGGACTTGGACGTTTATTCCAAGAGTCCACCCGAGCCTCCAGGTCTGCAGAGACCGACCCTAGCTGCCGCCCAACCGACTTTTAAGCCTTTTTCGGATGGGGATTTTTTCCCATTTTCGTCCATTTTTCGGGTTTTCTGTCGGGCTTAATAGGCGGCAGCCTGACCCCCGGCCGAGGCGGGGGGCGCACTCTCCCTTGCGTAAGGGTCCGGATTTGCCCCGGAAAGTGCCCCCGACGGCCTCCCGACCCGGGTGCCTGCAGGGCGGGGGGAAAGGGTAGTCCCAGCCGCAGGAAATCATTAACCAAAAGACTTAGCCGTCGGGGCAGAGGCTAAGACCCGGGCTGGTGAAATCATTAACCAAAAGGAATGCACCCTTTTCCGAAAGTGCAGGCCGAAATAAGGCGAGCCTTGGGCCGGGAAGGCCAAAACCCCCAACTCATGGAAGTGTATGGGGTCGGACTCGGCGACTTTCCCGGGCCCCGAGTTGACCTTTCCCCACGGGGGCGGTCAAGTTGCTCCCGCCAAGAGGGCACGTTGCATTTGCTGCCGCTCTAGTCCCCGGGCTAGTTAATCAGTTGCCGTCGGAAGTCCCGATGCCGAAATGAAAAATGGCCGTTGC
>NW_027141908.1:37500-42500 GCF_036365525.1 Heterodontus francisci
TGCCGCCGGACGTCCGGCCGCATTCGCTCGGTCTGCGCGGCCGGCGGTAGCCGGGGGCGAGGGGCATCGGGCGGTGGCGGAACCAGGCCGGCCCGACCGCTGGGGGCCGCCCGGGCGACGTTTGAATCTGTCGGGTCGGACCGCCGAATCCCGCGGGATTTCGGGATCGAATCTGCGGGTGGAATCGGCACCTCGTCCCGCTGTCCGGTTCCCCCCCGTCGACTGCAACGGGTTTCCGAGGCCCGTCGGTCAGGCGCGGTTCGCTCCGCAATCCGCCGGCCGATCGGCACCGGGCGGGGCTCTACGGAAAGAGGGGACCCTCCCGCGTCGAGTGCCGGCGCACCGACCCCGCAGGCTGACCGGGAAGGTGAAGACTCACCCCGCTGAATGCCCGGCCCCGGGAACCCTCCGGCGCCGGGGCCATAACTTCGGGGAGGAAGGTCCGAGCTCCGCGCGGTCGACGGCAGGTGAAAGGGGCCGGTGCGCCGCGGAAGGCGACAGCAGTCCCGTCAGGCTGCACCTCTGCTCGGGCGAACGGCGTCAGGAAAAGGGGAGAGCACTTCCCCACCGATAGCTCCGGAACGCCCGGACCCATTGGCCCGCGGCACCGGTGGCTGCTAGAGGGGCTCCGGCGCCGTCAGCCGGGGTACGTCCCAGGCCGGCCGGACGGCGGGCAGCCGGAGGCAACGGCCTGGAACGGAGCCAGACTTGAGTCGTTCCGTGCCGTGGGCAAAAAGGCAGGGCTGCGGGTCAGCGCAGTTTGGCAAACCTAGCCGCAAGTGCGGGAAGGGCGGAGGAGCACACGGACGCCGCCTTCCCAAACTGAGCCCAAAGTGCCCAGGCATGCCCCCTTGATCTCGCCTAATCAGTGAGCCCAAAATAATTTCAGAGTGTGGAAACCTGATCCAAAAAGGTCGAAAAGAACGGCCAGAGATCAAGTCCGAAAGGGGAAATCAGTAACAAGCAAGCAGAGTAATCATTAACCAAAAAGCGCAAAATTATGTTAAAAGTGTGAAATCATTAACCAAAAAGTCGAAAATAATGTCCAGAGACCAAGTCCGAAAGTACAAATAATTAACCAGTAAGCAGAGTCATCATTAACCAAAAATCGCAAAAGTAAGTAAAAAGTATGAAATCATTAACCAAAAATCGCAAAAGTAAGTAAAAAGTGTGAAATCATTAACCAAAAACTCGAAAATAATGTGCAGAGACTAAGTCCGAAAGGGCAAATGGTTAACCAGTAAGCAGAGTCATCATTAACCAAAAATCGCAAAAGTAAGTAAAAAGTGTGAAATCATTAACCAAAAATCGCAAAAGTAAGTAAAAAGTGTGAAATCATTAACCAAAAACTCGAAAATAATCTCCAGAGACTAAGTCCGAAAGGGCAAATGGTTAACCAGTAAGCAGAGTAATCATTAACCAAAAAGGGCAAAAGTAAGTAAAAAGTATGAAATCATTAACCAAAAAGCACAAAATTAAGTTAAAAGTGTGAAATCATTAACCAAAATGTCGAAAACAATGTCCAGAGACTAAGTCCGAAAGGGCAAATGGTTAACCAGTAAGCAGAGTAATCATTAACCAAAAGGCGCAAAAGTAAGTAAAAAGTATGAAATCATTAACCAAAAAGCGCAAAAATATGTTAAAAGTGTGAAATCATTAACCAAAAAGTCGAAAATAATGTGCAGAGACTAAGTCCGAAAGGGCAAATGGTTAACCAGTAAGCAGAGTAATCATTAACCAAAAGGCGCAAAAGTAAGTAAAAAGTATGAAATCAGTAACCAAAAAGCGCAAAAATATGTTAAAAGTGTGAAATCATTAACCAAAAACTCGAAAATAATGTGCAGAGACTAAGTCCGAAAGGGCAAATAATTAACCAGTAAGCAGAGTAATCATTAACCAAAAATCGCAAAAGTAAGTAAAAAGTGTGAAATCATTAACCAAAAACTCGAAAATAATGTCCAGAGACCAAGTCCGAAAGGGCAAATGGTTAACCAGTAAGCAGAGTAATCATTAACCAAAAAGGGCAAAAGTAAGTAAAAAGTATGAAATCATTAACCAAAAAGCACAAAATTAAGTTAAAAGTGTGAAATCATTAACCAAAAAGTCGAAAATAATCTCCAGAGACTAAGTGCGAAAGGGCAAATGGTTAACCAGTAAGCAGAGTCATCATTAACCAAAAATCGCAAAAGTAAGTAAAAAGTGTGAAATCATTAACCAAAAACCCGAAAATAATGTCCAGAGACTAAGTCCAAAAGGGCAAATGGTTAACCAGTAAGCAGAGTAATCATTAACCAAAAATCGCAAAAGTAAGTAAAAAGTGTGAAATCATTAACCAAAAACTCGAAAATAATCTCCAGAGACTAAGTCCGAAAGGGCAAATGGTTAACCAGTAAGCAGAGTAATCATTAACCAAAAATCGCAAAAGTAAGTAAAAAGTGTGAAATCATTAACCAAAAACCCGAAAATAATGTCCAGAGACTAAGTCCGAAAGGGCAAATGGTTAACCAGTAAGCAGAGTAATCATTAACCAAAAATCGCAAAAGTAAGTAAAAAGTGTGAAATCATTAACCAAAAACTCGAAAATAATGTCCAGAGACTAAGTCCGAAAGGGCAAATGGTTAACCAGTAAGCAGAGTAATCATTAACCAAAAGGCGCAAAAGTAAGTAAAAAGTATGAAATCAGTAACCAAAAAGCGCAAAAATATGTTAAAAGTGTGAAATCATTAACCAAAAACTCGAAAATAATGTGCAGAGACTAAGTCCGAAAGGGCAAATAATTAACCAGTAAGCAGAGTAATCATTAACCAAAAAGCGCAAAAATATGTTAAAAGTGTGAAATCATTAACCAAAAACTCGAAAATAATGTCCAGAGACTAAGTCCGAAAGGGCAAATGGTTAACCAGTAAGCAGAGTAATCAGTAACCAAAAAGGGCAAAAGTAAGTAAAAAGTGTGAAATCATTAACCAAAAACCCAAAAATAATGTCCAGAGACTAAGTCCGAAAGGGCAAATGGTTAACCAGTAAGCAGAGTAATCATTAACCAAAAATCGCAAAAGTAAGTAAAAAGTATGAAATCATTAACCAAAAAGCACAAAATTAAGTTAAAAGTGTGAAATCATTAACCAAAATGTCGAAAACAATGTCCAGAGACTAAGTCCGAAAGGGCAAATGGTTAACCAGTAAGCAGAGTAATCATTAACCAAAAATCGCAAAATTAAGTTAAAAGTGTGAAATCATTAACCAAAATGTCGAAAACAATGTCCAGAGACTAAGTCCGAAAGGGCAAATGGTTAACCAGTAAGCAGAGTAATCATTAACCAAAAATCGCAAAAGTAAGTAAAAAGTGTGAAATCATTAACCAAAAACTCGAAAATAATCTCCAGAGACTAAGTCCGAAAGGGCAAATGGTTAACCAGTAAGCAGAGTAATCATTAACCAAAAATCGCAAAAGTAAGTAAAAAGTGTGAAATCATTAACCAAAAACCCGAAAATAATGTCCAGAGACTAAGTCCGAAAGGGCAAATGGTTAACCAGTAAGCAGAGTAATCATTAACCAAAAATCGCAAAAGTAAGTAAAAAGTGTGAAATCATTAACCAAAAACTCGAAAATAATGTCCAGAGACTAAGTCCGAAAGGGCAAATGGTTAACCAGTAAGCAGAGTAATCATTAACCAAAAGGCGCAAAAGTAAGTAAAAAGTATGAAATCAGTAACCAAAAAGCGCAAAAATATGTTAAAAGTGTGAAATCATTAACCAAAAACTCGAAAATAATGTGCAGAGACTAAGTCCGAAAGGGCAAATAATTAACCAGTAAGCAGAGTAATCATTAACCAAAAAGCGCAAAAATATGTTAAAAGTGTGAAATCATTAACCAAAAACTCGAAAATAATGTCCAGAGACTAAGTCCGAAAGGGCAAATGGTTAACCAGTAAGCAGAGTAATCAGTAACCAAAAAGGGCAAAAGTAAGTAAAAAGTGTGAAATCATTAACCAAAAACCCAAAAATAATGTCCAGAGACTAAGTCCGAAAGGGCAAATGGTTAACCAGTAAGCAGAGTAATCATTAACCAAAAATCGCAAAAGTAAGTAAAAAGTATGAAATCATTAACCAAAAAGCACAAAATTAAGTTAAAAGTGTGAAATCATTAACCAAAATGTCGAAAACAATGTCCAGAGACTAAGTCCGAAAGGGCAAATGGTTAACCAGTAAGCAGAGTAATCATTAACCAAAAATCGCAAAATTAAGTTAAAAGTGTGAAATCATTAACCAAAATGTCGAAAACAATGTCCAGAGACTAAGTCCGAAAGGGCAAATGGTTAACCAGTAAGCAGAGTAATCATTAACCAAAAATCGCAAAAGTAAGTAAAAAGTGTGAAATCATTAACCAAAAACTCGAAAATAATGTCCAGAGACTAAGTCCGAAAGGGCAAATGGTTAACCAGTAAGCAGAGTAATCATTAACCAAAAGGCGCAAAAGTAAGTAAAAAGTATGAAATCATTAACCAAAAAGCGCAAAAATATGTTAAAAGTGTGAAATCATTAACCAAAAAGTCGAAAATAATGTGCAGAGACTAAGTCCGAAAGGGCAAATGGTTAACCAGTAAGCAGAGTAATCATTAACCAAAAAGCGCAAAAATATGTTAAAAGTGTGAAATCATTAACCAAAAACTCGAAAATAATGTCCAGAGACTAAGTCCGAAAGGGCAAATAATTAACCAGTAAGCAGAGTAATCATTAACCAAAAAGCGCAAAAGTAAGTAAAAAGTGTGAAATCATTAACCAAAAAGTCGAAAATAATGCCCAGAGACTAAGTCCGAAAGGGCAAATGGTTAACCAGAAAATCCGTCGAATAATGTCCAGAGACTAAGTCCGAAAGGGCAAATGGTTAACCAGTGGAAGGGCGATCAAGCGGAAAAATTTGCCCCGGTTACCCGGGATGGAGTTCCAGAGGTCCGGCCAGAGTTGTCAAATTCGTCCCGCTGATCGGACGCTTGTCATTC
>NW_027141908.1:55000-60000 GCF_036365525.1 Heterodontus francisci
AGGAGAGCGCCCTTGGTGCGTGTGTCTAGGCGATGCATTGCGGAAGGATGGGCGGGTGGGGCCGGGCGTGTGGGTTCCCGACTTATCGGTGAACCATTTGCTACTGCGGGGCCAAAGCAAAAGGGAAAGCATAAGGGCGCAGGCTGCCCTCTGCGGGACAGGTCCGGCCCTGACGCCGGTTTACGATTTCTCCGGTAAAGCACCTGTCGGGTGGCGACCGGAGGGTCTTTGCAGGGCCTGGATCTCCGAGCCCGTGGGACAGGCGGGAAAGGGTGGCGGCAGCCGGTTGAAGTCCCGACCCTGGGCAGCCTCCCGGTCTTACCTCCATAACTTCGGCGAGGAGGGTCCGATCCCCGCGCGGTCGACGGCAGGCGGTAGGGCTCGGAGGGGCGCGGCCTGGTCCGCGAGTGCCCCGGCGCCGCCCCTCTGCCCGTCCGAGGGACAGTAGGAAATGGCCATACCGCTTTCCGGCCGATTGCCGCCGGACGTCCGGCCGCATTCGCTCGGTCTGCGCGGCCGGCGGTAGCCGGGGGCGAGGGGCATCGGGCGGTGGCGGAACCAGGCCGGCCCGACCGCTGGGGGCCGCCCGGGCGACGTTTGAATCTGTCGGGTCGGACCGCCGAATCCCGCGGGATTTCGGGATCGAATCTGCGGGTGGAATCGGCACCTCGTCCCGCTGTCCGGTTCCCCCCCGTCGACTGCAACGGGTTTCCGAGGCCCGTCGGTCAGGCGCGGTTCGCTCCGCAATCCGCCGGCCGATCGGCACCGGGCGGGGCTCTACGGAAAGAGGGGACCCTCCCGCGTCGAGTGCCGGCGCACCGACCCCGCAGGCTGACCGGGAAGGTGAAGACTCACCCCGCTGAATGCCCGGCCCCGGGAACCCTCCGGCGCCGGGGCCATAACTTCGGGGAGGAAGGTCCGAGCTCCGCGCGGTCGACGGCAGGTGAAAGGGGCCGGTGCGCCGCGGAAGGCGACAGCAGTCCCGTCAGGCTGCACCTCTGCTCGGGCGAACGGCGTCAGGAAAAGGGGAGAGCACTTCCCCACCGATAGCTCCGGAACGCCCGGACCCATTGGCCCGCGGCACCGGTGGCTGCTAGAGGGGCTCCGGCGCCGTCAGCCGGGGTACGTCCCAGGCCGGCCGGACGGCGGGCAGCCGGAGGCAACGGCCTGGAACGGAGCCAGACTTGAGTCGTTCCGTGCCGTGGGCAAAAAGGCAGGGCTGCGGGTCAGCGCAGTTTGGCAAACCTAGCCGCAAGTGCGGGAAGGGCGGAGGAGCACACGGACGCCGCCTTCCCAAACTGAGCCCAAAGTGCCCAGGCATGCCCCCTTGATCTCGCCTAATCAGTGAGCCCAAAATAATTTCAGAGTGTGGAAACCTGATCCAAAAAGGTCGAAAAGAACGGCCAGAGATCAAGTCCGAAAGGGGAAATCAGTAACAAGCAAGCAGAGTAATCATTAACCAAAAAGCGCAAAATTATGTTAAAAGTGTGAAATCATTAACCAAAAAGTCGAAAATAATGTCCAGAGACCAAGTCCGAAAGTACAAATAATTAACCAGTAAGCAGAGTCATCATTAACCAAAAATCGCAAAAGTAAGTAAAAAGTATGAAATCATTAACCAAAAATCGCAAAAGTAAGTAAAAAGTGTGAAATCATTAACCAAAAACTCGAAAATAATGTGCAGAGACTAAGTCCGAAAGGGCAAATGGTTAACCAGTAAGCAGAGTCATCATTAACCAAAAATCGCAAAAGTAAGTAAAAAGTGTGAAATCATTAACCAAAAATCGCAAAAGTAAGTAAAAAGTGTGAAATCATTAACCAAAAACTCGAAAATAATCTCCAGAGACTAAGTCCGAAAGGGCAAATGGTTAACCAGTAAGCAGAGTAATCATTAACCAAAAAGGGCAAAAGTAAGTAAAAAGTATGAAATCATTAACCAAAAAGCACAAAATTAAGTTAAAAGTGTGAAATCATTAACCAAAATGTCGAAAACAATGTCCAGAGACTAAGTCCGAAAGGGCAAATGGTTAACCAGTAAGCAGAGTAATCATTAACCAAAAGGCGCAAAAGTAAGTAAAAAGTATGAAATCATTAACCAAAAAGCGCAAAAATATGTTAAAAGTGTGAAATCATTAACCAAAAAGTCGAAAATAATGTGCAGAGACTAAGTCCGAAAGGGCAAATGGTTAACCAGTAAGCAGAGTAATCATTAACCAAAAGGCGCAAAAGTAAGTAAAAAGTATGAAATCAGTAACCAAAAAGCGCAAAAATATGTTAAAAGTGTGAAATCATTAACCAAAAACTCGAAAATAATGTGCAGAGACTAAGTCCGAAAGGGCAAATAATTAACCAGTAAGCAGAGTAATCATTAACCAAAAATCGCAAAAGTAAGTAAAAAGTGTGAAATCATTAACCAAAAACTCGAAAATAATGTCCAGAGACCAAGTCCGAAAGGGCAAATGGTTAACCAGTAAGCAGAGTAATCATTAACCAAAAAGGGCAAAAGTAAGTAAAAAGTATGAAATCATTAACCAAAAAGCACAAAATTAAGTTAAAAGTGTGAAATCATTAACCAAAAAGTCGAAAATAATCTCCAGAGACTAAGTGCGAAAGGGCAAATGGTTAACCAGTAAGCAGAGTCATCATTAACCAAAAATCGCAAAAGTAAGTAAAAAGTGTGAAATCATTAACCAAAAACCCGAAAATAATGTCCAGAGACTAAGTCCAAAAGGGCAAATGGTTAACCAGTAAGCAGAGTAATCATTAACCAAAAATCGCAAAAGTAAGTAAAAAGTGTGAAATCATTAACCAAAAACTCGAAAATAATCTCCAGAGACTAAGTCCGAAAGGGCAAATGGTTAACCAGTAAGCAGAGTAATCATTAACCAAAAATCGCAAAAGTAAGTAAAAAGTGTGAAATCATTAACCAAAAACCCGAAAATAATGTCCAGAGACTAAGTCCGAAAGGGCAAATGGTTAACCAGTAAGCAGAGTAATCATTAACCAAAAATCGCAAAAGTAAGTAAAAAGTGTGAAATCATTAACCAAAAACTCGAAAATAATGTCCAGAGACTAAGTCCGAAAGGGCAAATGGTTAACCAGTAAGCAGAGTAATCATTAACCAAAAGGCGCAAAAGTAAGTAAAAAGTATGAAATCAGTAACCAAAAAGCGCAAAAATATGTTAAAAGTGTGAAATCATTAACCAAAAACTCGAAAATAATGTGCAGAGACTAAGTCCGAAAGGGCAAATAATTAACCAGTAAGCAGAGTAATCATTAACCAAAAAGCGCAAAAATATGTTAAAAGTGTGAAATCATTAACCAAAAACTCGAAAATAATGTCCAGAGACTAAGTCCGAAAGGGCAAATGGTTAACCAGTAAGCAGAGTAATCAGTAACCAAAAAGGGCAAAAGTAAGTAAAAAGTGTGAAATCATTAACCAAAAACCCAAAAATAATGTCCAGAGACTAAGTCCGAAAGGGCAAATGGTTAACCAGTAAGCAGAGTAATCATTAACCAAAAATCGCAAAAGTAAGTAAAAAGTATGAAATCATTAACCAAAAAGCACAAAATTAAGTTAAAAGTGTGAAATCATTAACCAAAATGTCGAAAACAATGTCCAGAGACTAAGTCCGAAAGGGCAAATGGTTAACCAGTAAGCAGAGTAATCATTAACCAAAAATCGCAAAATTAAGTTAAAAGTGTGAAATCATTAACCAAAATGTCGAAAACAATGTCCAGAGACTAAGTCCGAAAGGGCAAATGGTTAACCAGTAAGCAGAGTAATCATTAACCAAAAATCGCAAAAGTAAGTAAAAAGTGTGAAATCATTAACCAAAAACTCGAAAATAATGTCCAGAGACTAAGTCCGAAAGGGCAAATGGTTAACCAGTAAGCAGAGTAATCATTAACCAAAAGGCGCAAAAGTAAGTAAAAAGTATGAAATCATTAACCAAAAAGCGCAAAAATATGTTAAAAGTGTGAAATCATTAACCAAAAAGTCGAAAATAATGTGCAGAGACTAAGTCCGAAAGGGCAAATGGTTAACCAGTAAGCAGAGTAATCATTAACCAAAAAGCGCAAAAATATGTTAAAAGTGTGAAATCATTAACCAAAAACTCGAAAATAATGTCCAGAGACTAAGTCCGAAAGGGCAAATAATTAACCAGTAAGCAGAGTAATCATTAACCAAAAAGCGCAAAAGTAAGTAAAAAGTGTGAAATCATTAACCAAAAAGTCGAAAATAATGCCCAGAGACTAAGTCCGAAAGGGCAAATGGTTAACCAGAAAATCCGTCGAATAATGTCCAGAGACTAAGTCCGAAAGGGCAAATGGTTAACCAGTGGAAGGGCGATCAAGCGGAAAAATTTGCCCCGGTTACCCGGGATGGAGTTCCAGAGGTCCGGCCAGAGTTGTCAAATTCGTCCCGCTGATCGGACGCTTGTCATTCGGGTGGCTGGGGGTTGGCGGGGTATCTGCACAGTAGTAGGAGGTGGCAAGTCGGGACTTGGACGTTTATTCCAAGAGTCCACCCGAGCCTCCAGGTCTGCAGAGACCGACCCTAGCTGCCGCCCAACCGACTTTTAAGCCTTTTTCGGATGGGGATTTTTTCCCATTTTCGTCCATTTTTCGGGTTTTCTGTCGGGCTTAATAGGCGGCAGCCTGACCCCCGGCCGAGGCGGGGGGCGCACTCTCCCTTGCGTAAGGGTCCGGATTTGCCCCGGAAAGTGCCCCCGACGGCCTCCCGACCCGGGTGCCTGCAGGGCGGGGGGAAAGGGTAGTCCCAGCCGCAGGAAATCATTAACCAAAAGACTTAGCCGTCGGGGCAGAGGCTAAGACCCGGGCTGGTGAAATCATTAACCAAAAGGAATGCACCCTTTTCCGAAAGTGCAGGCCGAAATAAGGCGAGCCTTGGGCCGGGAAGGCCAAAACCCCCAACTCATGGAAGTGTATGGGGTCGGACTCGGCGACTTTCCCGGGCCCCGAGTTGACCTTTCCCC
>NW_027141909.1:1787500-1810977 GCF_036365525.1 Heterodontus francisci
AAGTGTCCTGTTATCACATCCTTTATTATAGATTCGAACATTTTCCCTATGACTGATGTTAGACGAACAGGTCTTTAGTTCCCCATTTTCTCTCTCCTTCCTTTTGTAAATAGTGGAGTTACATTTGCTACGTTCTAATCTGCCTCTCTCACACTGCCTCTGTCCCTCGCTATCTGTCTTATCCCCCTCTCTCTCTCGCTATCTCTCCCTCTCTGTCTTTTTCTCTCTCTCGCTCTATCTCTCCCTCTCTCTCTCTACCTCTGTCCATGTCTCAATTTGTGCCTCCCTCACACCATCTCTCCCTCTCTCTCTGTTTCTCTCTAGCTCTCTGTCTGCCTCTCTATGTCTGCCTCACTGTGTCTCCTTCTCTCTCTGTGCCTCTCTCACTCTCTATCTGTCTCTCCCCCAGCTCTCTCTCTCTGTTACCCTCTGAATCCCAGTCTCTCGCTCTCTGTTACCCTCTGAATTCCAGTCTCTCCCTCTCTGTTACCCTCTGAATCCCAGTCTCTCGCTCTCTGTTACCCTCTGAATCCCAGTCTCTCCCTCTCTGTTAGCCTCTGAATCCCAGTCTCTCCCTCTCCGTTACCCTCTGAATCCCATTCTCTCCCCCTCTGTTACTCTCTGAATCCCAGTCTCTCCCTCCATGTTTCCCTCTGAATCCCAGAATCTCCCTCTCTGTTACCCTGTGAATCCCAGTCTCTCCCTCTCTCTTACCCTCTGAGTCCCAGACTCTCCCTCTCTGTTACCCTGTGAATCCCAGACTCTCCCTCTCTGTTACCGTCTGAATCCCAGTCTGTCCCTCTCTGTTTCCCTCTGAATCCCAGACTCTCCCTCTCTGTTACCCTCTGAATCCCAGACTCTCCCTCTCTGTTACCCTCTGAATCCCAGACTCTCCCTCTCTGTTACCGTCTGAATCCCAGTCTCTCCCTCTCTGTTTCCGTCTGAATCCCAGTCTCTCCCTCTCTCTTACCCTCTGAGTCCCAGTCTCTCCCTCTCATTTACCCTCTGAGTCCCAGTCTCTCCCTCTCCGTTACCCTCTGAATCCCAGTCTCTCCCTCTCTCTTACCCTCTGAGTCCCAGTCTCTCCCTCTCCGTTACCCTCTGAATCCCAGTCTCTCCCTCTCTGTTACCTGACCAGAGCTTTATAAATGTTCAGCGCACCCTCTCGGCTTTAGTACTCACTGTATACAGTGTAAATTGTGGTATTCCCCAGGGGTTTTGATTAGGACCACTGATCTTATTGATATATGAATGACTTAGACTGGGGTATACAGGGAATAACTTCAACATTGTGCCATCTGCAATGTAAGAAACAGTGAAGGGAATAGGAGTAGACTTCAGGAGGATAGAGTCAGTCTGGTGAAATGGTCAGACACATAGCAGGTTAACTTCAATGCTGAGAAATGTAAAATGATGCATTTTGGAAGGAAGACTGAGGAGAAGCGATATAAACTAAATGGTACAATGTTAAAATGGGTGCAGGGACAGAGAGATCTGGGATTTCATTTGTGTCACTTTTTACATCTAAAAGATTCAATTTGGGGCTTGCAATCTCTAAGTTGAATTTAGCTTCATCCTGAAAAGTGTTAGCAAACGTGTTGGGAAATGTGTCAAAAGCTGTTTCCATTCAGACATTCCTGCATTGTGGAAGTGTGAGCTGTCTTTGCAGAGACAGGAAATAGAGTTGTTTGAATGGACCTGCAGGTTTTGGTTGATGCAATAAGGTGAGAATTTGAATTGTGTCCCTTCCAGATACACAGAATTGAAGGTATTTACAGAACACCACATGAAGTAGTTTACCAATGTCTGACAAACTTCAAAGACTTCAAACACATGGAAGAAGAGGCGAAGGGAACAATATACAAAACCTGAGACCGTCAGACATCAGCAGGAGGAAAATGAATCTCTTTTTATGGGTTTTAATTTGAAGGCCTGAGCTGATGATTGAAAAAGTAGGAGTTCAAATCCCACGCTGGGCTGTTGTGAATTTGAATTCTATTTTTTCTTTAAAAAAACATAAATCTGGAGTTAAAAAGCCTCTAGGTTGGAATGATTCACTCCTGTCTACTGGTGCAAAGCCTGTGTGTGTCTCAGTTTGCTGTATTTGTTAACAATTTAAGATGTTGTGGTAGAATGCAACATACCCAAGTTTACCAATGACACAAAAATAGGCAGCATTGTAAGCAGTGTAGCTGGAAGCAGAACATTGCAAAGAGATATTAATATCTTAAAGAGATGGGCAAAACTGTGGCAGTTAGATTTCCATGTCAGCAAAAAAAGACTAGAACAGAGTACTTTATAAATGGTGTAAAGCTAGAAATACTGGAGGTTCAAAGAGACTTTGGGGGGTCCATGTCCATTTGAGTGCAGTGTAGATTTACCAGAATGATAACTGGACTCCAAGGGTTAAATTACGAGGTGATATTACACAAACTAGGGATATATTGCCTGGAATTTAGGAGGATCAAGGTAATTTGTTCAAAGCTGTTGAGATATTAAGGGGAACTGATGGGGTAGTTTGGGAGAAACTATTTCAGCAGCTTGGGAACATAGGAACAGGAGTAGGCCATTCAGCCCATCGAGCCTGCTCCGCCATTCAATACGATCCTGGCTGATCATCCACTTCAATGCCTTTTTCCCAGACTGAGTTTCCACAGCCCACTGAGGTAGAGAATTCCAAAGATTCACGACACTCTGAGTAAAAATCCGCCACTCCAGGCTAAAGGTGGTAGTAGTTTGGAACGTGTCTTCTGCACGCAAACATTGATGCAAAATCAATTGTCATTTTTAAATCGAAGTTTGATCTCATCAAATTCCTTTTGAAAATTGAAATATTCTTCTTTCGCGCTCTGTCCCTGAGGCACTCTGTTTCTGTGTGTGTGTGTGTGTGTTTCTGTGTGTGTTTCTGTGTGTGTGTGTGTTTCTGTGTGTGTGTTTCTGTGTGTGTGTGTGTGTTTCTGTGTGTGTGTTTCTGTGTGTGTGTTTCTGTGTGTGTGTGTCTGTGTGTGTGTGTTTCTGTGTCTGTGTGTTTCTGTGTCTGTGTGTTTCTGTGTGTGTGTGTTTCTGTGTGTGTGTTTCTCTGTGTGTGTGTGTGTTTCTGTGTGTGTGTGTTTCTGTGTGTGTGTGTTTCTGTGTGTGTGTTTCTGTGTGTTTCTCTGTGTGTGTGTGTGTGTTTCTGTGTGTTTGTGTGTGTGTGTGTCTGTGTTTCTGTGTGTGTTTCTGTGTGTGTGTGTGTCTGTGTTTCTGTGTGTGTTTCTGTGTGTGTGTGTTTCTGTGTGTGTGTTTCTGTGTGTGTGTGTGTTTCTGTGTGTCTGTGTGTGTCTATGTCTGTTTCTCTCTCCTCTCTCAGACCCTTTATAAAGCTCCACATACATCAGTTTGCCATTTGAAGTCAGCTGCTTTTGGTTTCACCGCATCTGCAGAGGTTACACTTCCTTATGCAGGCTGGTAAGAAACATGTATTCCGCAGTTGGCTCCAATGTTCCCATGAAAATTTAGATGTTGTGCGTGCCCAGTTTTTTTAACGTGAGCTCTCCCTTGAAATCTTTGAAGAATCTTTGAAGACGTGTGCTATTTATTGTGGAACAGGATCTGCGTGGGACCTTTGAGGCTGCTGCACGCAGATTTGCAGGAACATTGACCGACACTCTCCATCCCAATCTCTTCCTCTTTCTCTCTGGTACTCTCTCCCCATTGCAATCCTTCCCTCTCTCTCTTATTCTCCATATCTATCCCTGTTCTTTCTCACTGTTACTCTCTCCATCTGGATGGAGGAGGAGAAAGAGAGGCATATACAGAGGCAGCTTTACTCTGTATCAAACCCCACAGTGTACCTGCCCCCTAGATCTAGACTTCCCCACAAGGGGAACATCCTCCCAGCATCCGCCCTGTAAAGTCCCCTCAGAATCTTGTATGTTTCAATAAGATCACCTCTCATTCTTCTGAACTCCAATGAGTATCGGCCCAACCTGTTCCACCATTCCTCAAAGACAACCCCTTCATCCCAGGAATCAGCCGAGTGAACCTTCTCTGAACTGATTCCAATGCATCCAGGCCTGACCATTTATCCACTTTCAAAGCTGCCAAACACCTTCATATTTCCCCCCTCACTCTGTTTATCCCATCCAATATTTCACACTCCTCCTCTTTAACTACAATCTCTGTATCGTTCCCCCTCTTTTATAAAGACGGACACAGAGAATTCATTAAGAACCATTCCCACATCTCCCACCTCCACAGGTAGGAAGAAGGAGGAGAGGCAATCTAAACTAAAGGATATAGTTATAAAGGGGCTAACATTCTCTGCCTCTTCCTTTGCTCTAATATAATCCTTGATTTCTATCATTAGCAATGGTTGGAACAATTAACTGAGGTTCTGTCAAAGCTTACTCACATTCTTTATCTGTGTCTCTCTGTCCCAGAGAGATGGTGAAGAAACTATTGATTTGTTTCGTTCTGTTAAGTTTGATGTCAATGTTTCCCCAGGATGTTGACGCTGGGGGATTCAGCGATGGGATAATGCTTTGAATGCCAAGGGGAGGTGGTTGGATTCTCTCATGTTGCAGATGGTCATTGTCTGGCACTTGTGTGACGTGAATGTTACTTGTCACTGGTCGGCCCAAACCTGAATGTTTTCTGGGTCTTGGTGCATGTGGCTCTGGATTGCTTCATTATCTGAGGCAAAATACTGCGGATGCTGGAAATCTGGAAAGCATCGAGCTGAATCACTAACTCTGTTTCTCTCTCCACAGATGCTGCTTGACCTGCTCAGTATTTCCAGCACTTCCTGCTGGGATTTCATTATCTGAGGAGGTGTGAATGGAACTGAACACTGTGCAATCAACAGTGAACATCCCTACTTCTGACCTTACGATGGAGGGCAGGTCATTGAGGAAGCAGCTGAAGATGGATGGGCCGAGGACACTAACCTGAGGAACTCCTGCAGTGATGTCCTGGGACTGAGATGATTGACCTCCAACAACCACAACCATCTTCCTTTGTGCTCGGTATGAGTCCAACCAGCGGATTCCCACTGACTTCAGTTTTACTCGGGCTCCTCGATGTCACACTCGGTCAAACGCTGCCTTGATGTTAAGGTCAGTCTCTCTTCCCAGTAGCAGACAGGAGTGAATCGTTCCCTTTGACCCGTTGTGTACTGAACAAGCTGTGTTTCTTCACAGCCTGATACAGGACTGTACACGGCCGATTAATGTAGCCCATCAAACACTCCCAGAGCAGGTTCAGCACAGCTTAGGAACAGAGTACAGTTCCTTCAACATTCTCTCTCTGTCTCTCCCTCCTGCTATCTCTGACACGAGGAGAGAGACAGAGGGAGAGAGGGTTAGATATGCAGACAGAGAGAGTGTTGTGGAGAGGGACAAGGTTGGAGAGAGAGAGATTGCGGGGTCGATTGAAAGGGAGAATGTAAGAGAAATTAATTTGATGTAATCCTTCACAAACATTTAAGAGCTAGGTATGGAGACAGAAACATCGGGAGAGATCTCTGTCTCTCTCTCTGTCTCTCCATCTGTCTTTCCCTCCCTGTCACTCCCTCTCTCTGCTTCTATCTCTGTCTCTGCCACTCTCTCTGTCCCTCTCTCTCTGTCTCTACATCTGTCTTTCCCGACCTGTCACTCCCTCTCTATCCTTCTATCTCTGTCTCTCTATCTCTCTGTCTCTCCATCTGTCTTTCCCTCCCTGTCACTCCCTCTCTCTGCTTCTATCTCTGTCTCTGCCACTCTCTCTGTCTCTCTCTCTCTGTCTCTCCATCTGTCTTTCCCTCCCTGACACTCCCTCTCTCTCCTTCCATCTCTGTCTCTCTCTCTCCATTTTAAATATTCAGCAAGCTATTCCACTGTGGGAACCATCACACCCTCATGATATTGTTTGTGGAAATTTCATGCTGGCTTATTGGTTAATTTTTAAACCTGTGATTGATAGATTCTTGTTAACCAAAGGTATTAAGAGATAAGGAGCAAAGGCAGGATATATGGAGTAAGTTACATCACAGATCAGCCAAGATCACATTCAATGCAGGAACAGAGTTGTGGGGTTAAATTGCATCCTCCTCTTCCAATATCCCCTGTTAAATATCCTTCTTTCTCTGTCAGTCACCCTGTTAGTCTATGTCTCTCTGTTTTTCTTTTTCTCTCTCTCTCTCTATCTCTGTGTTTCGGACAGTGTAGAGTGAGATTCACTCTGTATCCACCCCATGATGTTCCTGCCCTGGGAGTGTGTGATGGGACAGTGTAGAGGGAAATTTACTCTGTGTCAAACCCAACATTGTGCTTGGCTTGGAAATGTTTAATGGGACAGTGTAGCTGGAGATTTACTGTGTATCCCTGGAATTTAGAAGGTTATGGGGTGATTTGATGAAAGTTTATAAAATAATAAGGGAAACTGATAGGGTGGACTGAGAGTAAATATTCCCACTGGCTGCGGAGTCAGGAATTTGGGGCATAGTCTGAAAATATAAAGAGTGGCCACTTTGACTTCATCCCATCGTGTCGTATGTACATTCTCACATATAGCAGGTATAGCAGCACATATATAACAGGATAGCAGGTAGAACTGTAGTCATAGTATTCAGCTGAAAATTGATCAGTTACATTGTTATTTCAGTCCATATTTACAGTACACACGGTACCTTACTGTTGTAATAAAGTCATATAGTGTCTATTCATCCCACTGGGGCAAAATGTCACTGGCTCAACATTCTCACCAAATACTAAAGCATTCCACAATGCAAGACTCACAAATTCAACACAAGTTTCCTTTTCTGAGTCTCGCTGGTCTGTTCTGATTCTCTGAGGGATTACTGATGCTTATCCTCCACATGAGCAGTCGTCCTAATCCCGTGTGCCTGTCCTGCTCCCAAACCGGGCATCCACTTACATTGAGGCAAGTGATACAGGAGCGTCTCAGTGACTGAGGCAGGTGAGTCTTGAGGCTGAGCCGGGGACAGTGAGTGACCCGGGTTAATCCGACACTCCAGGGAATGTTTAAACTGAACTGTACTCTGTATCTAACCCGTGCTGTACCTTCTCTGAGATTGTTCGATGGGGCAGTGCAGACAAGGAGACTCTGATAGGGTAGACAGAGAATAACAATTCCCACTGGCTGCAGAGTCTAGAACATGGGGGCATAGTCTAAAAATATAAACCTCGTCTAAAAACCTTTCAGGAGTGAAATGAAGAAACACTTCAACACACCAGGTGTGGTATCAGTTTGAAACTCTCTTCCACAATCAGCAATTGATGCTGAGACACTTGTAAATTTTTAAATCTGAGTTTGATAGATTTTTGTTAACCAAAGGTATTAAGGGACAAAGATAGGTACATGGAGTTAGATCACACATCAGCCATGAGCTCATTGAATGACAGAACAGGGTTGAGGGGCCAAATGGCCTCCTCCTCTTCCTCTGTCTTACGACAAGTATCCTGCTATCACTCTCTGTGTCTTGGTCTCTGTCTCCCTCTTTGTCTCTCTTTCTGTCTGTCTTTCTGTCTGTCTCTCTCTCCTCTCATCTGTGGAAATCCACACACATCAGTCAGCCATTTTAGGTTCATTTTCAGTGGCCATTTTATGTTACCACTACACTAGGACATTTATCGCTGTCTATCCCAAACCATCTCTCTTTGTAATCTATTTGTGTTCTCCTCACAGCTTATTGTCCCACCTAACCTAGTATCTCTCTCCTTTGCTCCGTCTCACTCACACACTCTCCCCCATTTCTCTCCCCCCCCCATTTCTCACTCCCCCCCATTTCTCTCTCCCCCCATTTCTCTCTCCCCCCACCCCCTGCAATCTCTCTTTAAGTGTCCTGTTATCACATCCTTTATTATAGATTCGAGCATTTTCCCGATGACTGATGTTAGACGAACAGGTCTTTAGTTCCCCATTTTCTCTCTCCTTCCTTTTGTAAATAGTGGGGTTACATTTGCTACCTTCTAATCTGCCTCTCTCACTCTGCCTCTCTCACACTGGCTCTGTCCCTCGCTATCTGTCTTTCCCCCCTCTCTCTCGCTCTATCTCTCCCTCTCTCTCTGTCTCTCTCTAGCTCTCTGTCTGCCTCTCTGTGTCTTCCTCTCTGTGTCTCCTTCTCTCTCTGTGCCTCTCTCACTCTCTATCTGTCTTTCCCCCCTCTCTCTCGCTCTATCACTCCCTCTGTCTCTCTACCTCTGTCCATGTCTCAATTTGTGCCTCCCTCACACCATCGCTCCCTCTCTCTCTGTCTCTCTCTAGCTCTCTGTCTGCCTCTCTGTGTCTTCCTCTCTGTGGCTCCTTCTCTCTCTGTGCCTCTCTCACTCTCTATCTGTCTTTCCCCCCTCTCTCTCGCTCTATCACTCCCTCTGTCTCTCTACCTCTGTCCATGTCTCAATTTGTGCCTCCCTCACACCATCGCTCCCTCTCTCTCTGTCTCTCTCTAGCTCTCTGTCTGCCTCTCTCTCCCTCTCTCTGCCTCCCTCTCTCTGCCTCCCTCTCTCTGCCTCCCTCTCTCTGTCTCTCTCTCTCTGTCTCTCTCTCTCCGTCTCTCTCTCTCCGTCTCTCCCTCTCTCTCTCTTTCGCTGCCTCTGTCCACCTCTCAGTTTGTGTCTCCCCCACACCATCTCTCCCTCCCTCTCTCTCTGTCTCTCTCTGCCTCTCTCACTCTCTGCCTCTCTCTCTCTCTGCCTCTCTCTCTCTGTCTCTCCCTCTCTCTCTCCCTCCCTCTCTCTCTTCCTCTCTTTCTCCCTCTCTGTCTGTGTCTCAGAGTTACAGCTCAGATGATTAACCTCTTTATCCATGTGTTATGAACACGGGACTTTGTCTCTCTCCCATTTTCTAGGATGTTGCCAGGACTGGAGAATTGTCGCTATGAGGATAGGCAGGGGTTGTTGTCCTTGGAACAGAGAAGGCTGAGGGGAGATCTGATTGAAATGTACAAAATGTTGAGGGTCCTGGATGGAGTGGAGGTGAAGGGCAGAGAACCATAGCAGAAAGGTCAGTGACGAGGGGGCATAGATTTAAAGTGATTGGTCGAAAAATTAGAGGGGAATTGAGGAAAATCTTTTTCACCCAGAGGGTCGCGATGGTCTGGAACTCACTGCCTGAAAGGGTAGTTGAGGCAGAGACCCTCAACTCATTCAGAAGGAGTCTGTATAGGCACCTCAAGTGCGGTAAGCTGCAGAGCTCGGACCAAATGCTGGAAGGTGGGATGAGAATAGGTTGATCGTTTTTCGGCTGGCACAGAGAGGATGGGCCAAGTGGCCTCTTCCTGTGTCTTAAAATTTCTATGTTGCCCTCGCCAAATCTATTTTTCCCTCTGTTACCCTCTGAATCCCAGTCTCTCCCTCTCTGTTACCCTCTGAATCCCAGTCTCTCCCTCTCTGTTACCCTCTGAATCCCAGTCTCTCCCTCTCCGTTACCCTCTGAATCCCATTCTCTCCCCCTCTGTTACTCTCTGAATCCCAGTCTCTCCCTCCATGTTTCCCTCTGAACCCCAGTCTCTCGCTCTCTGTTACCCTGTGAATCCCAGTCTCTCCCTCTCTGTTACCCTCTGAATCCCAGTCTCTCCCTCCATGTTTCCCTCTGAACCCCAGTCTCTCGCTCTCTGTTACCCTGTGAATCCCAGTCTCTCCCTCTCTGTTACCCTCTGAATCCCAGTCTCTCCCTCTCTGTTACCCTCTGAATCCCAGTCTCTCCCTCTCTGTTACCCTCTGAATCCCAGTCTCGCCCCCTCTGTTACTCTCTGAATCCCAGTCTCTCCCTCCATGTTTCCCTCTGAATCCCAGACTCTCCCTCTCTGTTACCATCTGAATCCCAGTCTCTCCCTCTCTGTTACCCTCTGAATCCCAGTCTCTCCCTCTCCGTTACCCTCTGAATCCCAGACTCTCCCTCTCTGTTACTCTCTGAATCCCAGTCTCTCCCTCTCCGTTACCCTCTGAATCCCAGTCTCACCCTCTCTGTTACCCTCTGAATCTCAGTCTCTCCCTCTCTGTTGCCCTCTGAATCCCAGACTCTCCCCTCTGTTACCCTCTGAATCCCAGACTCTCCCTCTCTCTGACCCTCTGAGTCCCAGTCTCTCCCTCTCTGTTACCCTCTGAATCCCAGACTCTCCCCTCTGTTACCCTCTGAATCCCAGACTCTCCCTCTCTCTGACCCTCTGAGTCCCAGTCTCTCCCTCTCTGTTACCCTCTGAATCCCAGACTCTCCCCTCTGTTACCCTCTGAGTCCCAGTCTCTCCCTCTCTGTTACCCTCTGAATCCCAGTCTCTCCCTCTCTGTTACACTCTGAGTCCCAGTCTCTCCCTCTCCGTTACCCTCTGAATCCCAGACTCTCCCTCTCTGTTACCCTCTGAGTCCCAGTCTCTCCCTCTCCGTTACCCTCTGAATCCCAGTCTCTCCCTCTCTGTTACCTGACCAGAGCTTTATAAATGTTCAGCGCACCCTCTCGGCTTTTGTACTCACTGTATACAGTGTAAATTGTGGTATTCCCCAGGGGTTTTGATTAGGACCACTGATCTTATTGATATATGAATGACTTAGAATTTTTTTTTAGAACATTACAGCGCAGTACAGGCCCTTCGGCCCTCGATGTTGCGCCGACCTGTGAAACCATCTGACCTACACTATTCCATTTTCATCCATATGTCCATCCAATGACCACTTAAATGCCCTTAAAGTTGGCGAGTCTACTACTGTTGCAGGCAGGGCGTTCCACGCCCCTACTACTCTCTGAATAAAGAAACTACCTCTGACATCTGTCCTATATCTATCACCCCTCAACTTAAAGCTATGTCCCCTCGTGTTTGCCATCACCATCCGAGGAAAAAGACTCTCACTATCCACCCTATCTAACCCTCTGATTATCTTACTTAGACTGGGGTATACAGGGCATAACTTCAACATTGTGCCATTTGCAATGTAATAAACAGTGAAGGGAATAGGAGTAGAATTCAGGAGGATAGAGGCAGTCTGGTGAAATGGTCAGACACATAGCAGGTTAACTTCAATGCTGAGAAATGTAAAATGATGCATTTTGGAAGGAAGGCTGAGGAGAAGCGATATAAACTAAATGGTACAATGTTAAAATGGGTGGAGGGACAGAGAGATCTGGGATTTCATTTGTGTCACTTTTTACATCTAAAAGATTCAATTTGGGGCTTGCAATCTCTAAGTTGAATTGAGCTTCATCCTGAAAAGTGTTGGCAAACGTGTTTGGAAATGTGTCAAAAGCTGTTTCCATTCAGACATTCCTGCATTGTGGAAGTGTGAGCTGTCTTTGCAGAGACAGGAAATAGAGTTGTTTGAATGGACCTGCAGGTTTTGGTTGATGCAATAAGGTGAGAATTTGAATTGTGTCCCTTGCAGATCCACAGAATTGAAGGTATTTACACAACACCACATGAAGTAGTTTACCAATGTCTGACAAACTTCAAAGACTTCAAACACATGGAAGAAGAGGCGAAGGGAACAATATACAAAACCTGAGACCGTCAGACATCAGCAGGAGGAAAATGAATCTCTTTTTATGGGTTTTAATTTGAAGGCCTGAGCTGATGATTGAAAAAGCAGGAGTTCAAATCCCACACAGGGCAGTTGTGAATTTGAATTCTATTTTTTCTTTCAAAAAACATAAATCTGGAGTTAAAAAGCCTCGAGGTTGGAATGATTCACTCCTGTCTACTAGTGCAAAGCCCGTGTGTGTCTCAGTTTTGCTGTATTTATTAATGATTTTAAGATGATGAGGTAGAATACAACATACCCAAGTTTACCAATGACACAAAAATAGGCAGCATTGTAAGCAGTGTAGCTGGAAGCATCAAATTACAAAGAGATATTAATATCTTAAATAAATGGGCAAAACTGTGGTCTTTTCACCATTTATAAAGTACTCTGTTCTGGTCTTTTTTACTGACATTGAAATCTAACACTTTTCAGGATGAAGCTAAATTCAACTCTCAGATTCCAAGCGCGAAATTGAGCTTTTGGGTAGAACAGGTAACATTGATGAAATCCCAGATCTCTCTGTCCTGTCACCCATTCTAACATTGTACCATTTAGTTTATATCACTCAGTCTTCCTTCCAAAATGCATCACTTCACATTTCTCAGCATTGAAGTTAACCTGCCCTGTGTCTGTCCAATGATAGGTTGGATAGTAAGCTGTCAAGAGGACATAAAGTGTCTGCAAAGAGATTTCCATAGGTTAAGTGAGTGAGCAAAAAATTGGCAGATGGAGTATAATGTGGGAAAATGTGAGCTTGTCCACTTTAGCAGGAAGAATAAAAATCAGTATATTATTGAAATGGAGAGAGACTGCAGAACTGTACGGTACAGAGGGATCTGGGTGTCCTGGTACATGAATCACAAAATGTTACCGTGTAGCTGCAGCGAGTGATTAGGAAGCAAATGGAATGTTGTTGTTTATTGCAAGGTGAATAGAATATAAAAGTAGGGAAGTGTTGTTACAGCTGTACAGGGCATAAGTTAGACGACGTCTGCAGGATTGTGGCCACTTTTGGTCCCCTTACTGAAGAAATTATATAATTGCATTCGAAGCAGTTCAGAGAAGGTTCACTGGGCTGATTCCTGGGATGAAGGGGTGATCTTATGAGGAAAGGTTGAACAGGTTGGGTCTATACCCACTGGAGTTTAGAAGAATGAGAGGTGATCTGAGTGAAACATCTCAGGTCCCGAGGGGACTGGACAGGGTGGATGCTGAGAGGATGTTTCCCCTTGTTGGGGAGACTAGAACTAGGGGACACAGTTTAAAAATTAGGGACGTCCCATTTAAAACTGAGATGAGGAGAAATGTGTTTCTCTCTGAGGGGGGGTCAGTCTGTGGAATTCTCTTCCCCAGAGAGCAGTGGAGGCTGGATCATTGAATATATTCAAGGCTGAGTTCGATAGATTTTTGATCAATTAGGGAGTCAAGGGTTATGGGACACAGACAGGAAAGTGGAGTTGAGTTCACAATCAGTTCAGCCATTGAATGGCAGAGCACGCTCGAGGGGCCGAATGGCCTACTCCTGCTCCTAATTCATTTGTTCTTGTGTGTTCCATTTCACCAGACTGCCTCTCTCCTCCTGAAGTCTGCTACTAGTCCCTTCCCTGTTTATTACATTGCAGATGACACAAACATTGGCAAACATTGAAGTTATGCCCTGTAAACACAAGTCCAAGTCATTAGTATATATCAAAAAGATCAGTGGTCCTAATATAAACCTCCACTGTATACCTCCCTCCAGTCTGAAACAAACATTGTCCACTCTCTCAGCCAATGTCGTATCCACTCAGCCAATGTCCCTTTCATCCCTGGAGCACCAATATTGCTAACTGGTCAATTAGGAGGCACCATTAAGTCCTCTCCATGAGGACACTGGTCCCAGACCTCTCTGTTTGCAGTCTCCCATCAACATTCCCCAGACAGGTACAGCATGGATTAGATACAGAGTAATGCTCCTTCTACACTGTCCCATCCAACAGTCCCAGGACAGGAACATCATGGGGTGGATACAGAGTGAATCTCACTCTACACTGTCCGATAGAGACAGAGAGAGAGACAGAAAGAGAGAAACAGAGAGACATAGACTGACAGGGTGACTGACAGAGAAAGAAGGATATTTAACAGGGGATATTGGAACAGGAGGATGCAATTCACAACTCTGTTCTGGCATTCAATGAGATCAGGGCTGATCTGTGATCAAACTTACACCACATATCCTACCTTTGCCCCTTATCTCTTAATACATTTGGTGAACAAGAATCTATCAATCACAGGTTTAAAAATTAACCAATAAGCCAGCATGAAATTTCCACAAACAATGTCACGAGGGTGTGATGGCTACCACAGTGGAATAGCTAACAGAATATTTAAAGCGGAGGCTATTCTTACTGGATCATCAAAAGTGTCCGCCTGGGCCCGAACTTCATCTGCATTCCTCCCTCTCCCGATGTTCGTTTTCTCTCCATATCTATCTCTTATATGTTTGTGGACACAGCAGTGAAGGATTTCATCAGATTAATATATCTTACATTATCCTCTTCATCCACCTCAACAATCTCTCTCTCTCCACGTTTGTCCCTCACTACAGCCCTCTCTATGCCGTCATATCTAACCCTCCCTCCCTCTGTCGCTCTCCTCGTGTCAGTGATAGCAGAGAGAGAGACAGAGAGAGAAGGAGTGAGAGGGAGTGTCAGGGAGGGAGGGAAAGACAGATCGAGGGACAGAGAGAGAGAGAAGGAGAGAGAGGCAATGACAGGGAGGAAAAGACAAATGGAGGGACAGAGTGAGAGACAGAGAGAGAAGGAGAGAGATAGAGTGACAGGGTTGGAAAGACAGATGGAGGGACAGAGAGAGAGACAGAGAGAGAGGACGAGATAGAGATGTAAGGAGAGAGAGGGATTGACAGGGAGGGAAAGACAGATGGAGGGACAGAGAGAGAGAGAAGGAGAGAGAGGGTGACAGAGAGGGAAAGACAGAAGGAGGGACAAAGTGAGAGACAGAGATAGAAGGATAGAGAGGGACTGCAAGAGAGGGAAAGACAGATGGAGGGACAGAGAGAGAGACAGAGAGAGAGGCAGAGACAGAGAGAAGGAGAGATGGAGAGACAGAGAGGGAAAGACAGATGGACAGACAGAGATAGAAGGAGAGAGAGGGAGAGACAGAGAGGGAAAGACAGATGGAGGGAAACAGTGAGAGACAGAGAGAGAAGGAGAGAGATGGAGTGACAGGGAGGGAAGGTCAGATGGAGGGATAGAGAGAGAGAGAGAGGGAGAGAGAGGGAGTGACGGGGGTGGGAAGACAGATGGAGGGACAGAGAGAGAGAGAAGGAGAGAGAGGGAGAGACAGAGAGAAGGAGAGAGGGAGTGACAGAGAGGGAAAGACAGATGGAGGGACAAAGTGAGAGATGGAGAGAGAAGGAGAGAGGTGGAGTGACAGGGAGGGAAGGTCAGATGGAGGGATAGAGAGAGAGAGAAGGAGAGAGAGGGAGAGAAAGAGAGAAGGAGAGAGGGAGTGACAGAGAGGGAAAGACCGATGGAGGGACAGAGAGAGAGACAGAGAGAGTGGCAGAGACAGAGAGAGAAGGCGAGAGAGGGTGTGGCAGAGAGGGGAAGACAGATGGAAGGACAGAGTGAGAGATAAAAGGGAGAGAGATGGAGTGACAGGGAGGGAAGGACAGATGGAGGGATAAAGAGAGGCAGAGACAGAGAGAGAAGGAGAGAATGGGAGCGACAGAGAGGGAAAGGCAGTTGGAGAGACAGAGAGTGAGAGAGGCAGCGATGGAAGGAGAGAGAGGGAGTGACAGGAAGGGAAAGACTGATGGAAAGACAGAGAGCGAGAGAGACAGAGATAGAAGGAGAGTGTGGAGAGAAAGAGAGGGAAAGACAGATGGAGGGAAAGACAGAGAGAGACAGGGAGAGAGATGGAGTTACAGGGAGGGAAGGACAGATGGAGGGACAGACAGAGAGAGACAGGGAGAGAGATGGAGTTACAGGGAGGGAAGGACAGATGGAGGGACAGAGAGAGAGACAGAGAGAGAGGCAGAGAGAGACAGGGAGAGAGATGGAGTTACAGGGAGGGAAGGACAGATGGAGGGACAGAGAGAGAGACAGAGAGAGAGGCAGAGAGAGAAGGAGAGAGAGGGAGAGACAGAGAGGGAAAGACAGATGGAGGGACAGAGAGAGAGAGACAGAGAGAGAGACAGAGAGAGAAGGAGAGAGAGGGAGAGACAGAGAGGGAAAGGCAGATGGAGAGGCAGAGATAGAAGGAGAGAGAGGGAGAGACAGAGAGAGAAGGAGAGAGAGGGAGAGACAGAGAGGGAAAGACAGATGGAGGGACAGAGAGAGAGACAGAGAGAGAGGCAGAGAGAGAAGGAGAGAGAGGGAGAGACAGAGAGGGAAAGACAGATGGAGGGACAGAGAGAGAGACAGAGAGAGAAGGAGAGAGAGGGAGAGACAGAGGGAAAGGCAGATGGAGAGGCAGAGATAGAAGGAGAGAGAGGGAGAGACAGAGAAGGAAAGACAGATGGAGGGACAGAGAGAGAGAGACAGAGAGAGAGACAGAGAGAGAAGGAGAGAGAGGGAGAGACAGAGAGGGAAAGGCAGATGGAGAGGCAGAGATAGAAGGAGAGAGAGGGAGAGACAGAGAAGGAAAGACAGATGGAGGGACAGAGAGAGACAGAGAGAGAGCGGGAGTGACAGAGATGGAAGGAGTGAGACGGAGAGACAGAGAGGGAAAGACAGATGGAGGGACAGAGAGAGAGACAGAGAGAGTGGCAGAGACAGAGAGAGAAGGAGAGAGAGGGAGTGTTAGGAAGGGAAAGCCAGATGGAGGGACAAAGTGAGAGACAGAGAGAGGAAAGAGATGTAGTGACAGGGAGGGAAGGAAAGATGGAGGGACAGAGAGAGCGAGACAGAGATCGAAGGAGAGAGGAGGAGTGACAGAGAGGGAAAGACAGATGAAGGGACAGAGTGAAAGACAGAGAGAGTGGCAGAGACAGAGATAGTTGGAGAGAGAGGGAGTGACAGAGAGGGAAAGACAAATGAAGGGAAAGAGAGAGTGGCAGAGAGAGTTGCAGAGACAGAGAGAGCTGGAGCGAGAGGGAGTGATGGGGGGCGGAAGACAGATGGAGGGACAGAGAGAGAGAGGAGAGAGAGGGGGAGATAGAGAGAAGGAGAGAGGGAGTGACAGAGAGGGAAAGACCGATGGAGTGACAGAGAGAGAGACAGAGAGAAGGAGAGAGATGGAGTGACAGGGAGGGAAGGGCAGATGGAGGGATAGAGAGAGACAAAGAGAGAGAGAGAAGGAGAGAGTGCGAGAGACAGAGAGGGAAAGGCAGTTGGAGAGACAGAGAGAGAGGCAACGATGGAAGGAGAGAGAGGGAGTGACAGAGAGGGAAAGACAGATGGAGCGACAGGCAGAGAAAGACAGGGAGAGAGATGGAGTTACAGGGAGGGAAGGACAGATGGAGGGATAGAGAGAGAGAGACAGAGATAGGAGAGTGAGGGAGTGACAGAGATGGAAAGACAGACAGAGGGACAGACAGAGAGACAGAGACAGAGATAGAAGGAGAGAGAGGGAGTGACGGGGGGGGGAAAGACAGATGGAGGGACAGAGATAGAAGGAGAGACAGGGAGTGACAGAGAGTGAAAGACAGATGGAGGGACAGAGATCGAAGGAGAGTGTGGGAGAGACAGAGGAGGAAAGACAGATGGAGGAACAGAGAGAGAGAGACAGAGAAAGAGCGGGAGTGACAGAGATAGAAGGAGTGAGACGCAGAGACAGAGAGGGAAAGACAGATGGAGGGACAGAGAGGGAGACAGAGAGAGTGGCAGAGACAGAGAGAGAAGGAGAGAGAGGGAGTGTCAGGAAGGGAAAGCCAGATGGAGGGACAAAGTGAGAGACAGAGAGAGCAGGAGAGAGATGGAGTGGCAGGGAGGGAAGGAAAGATGGAGGGACAGAGAGAGAGACAGAGAGAGTGGCAGAGACAGAGATAGTTGGAGAGAGAGGGAGTGACAGAGAGAGAGAGACAGAGAGAGAGACAGAGAGAGAGACAGAGAGAGAGACAGAGAGAGTGGGAGAGATGGTGTAAGGGAGGCACAAATGGAGTCATGGAAGGAGACAGAGAGAGAGAGAGAGAGGTAGGCAGAGACAGAGAATGAGAGAGATGTGGAGAGAGTCATGGACAGAGGGTGAGAAAGAGAGATAGGGAGAGACAAAGTAAAAGAAGGAGAGAGAGAGAGAGAGAGAGATGGAGAGGCAGAGAGAGGGAGAGACAGAGAGAGAAAGCAGATACAGAGAGGGAGAGGGAGAGACAGAGAGGAAGAGGGAGATACAGAGAGAGAGGGAGAGACAGAGTGAGTGGGAGAGATGGTGTAAGGGAGGCACAAATGGAGTCATGGAAAGAGACAGAGAGAGAGAGAGAGAGAGATGTAAACAGAGTCATGGACAGAGGGTGAGAAAGAGAGATAGGGAGAGAAAAAGTCAAAGAAGGAGAGAGAGAGAGATGGCGAGGCAGAGAGAGGGAGAGACAGAGAGAGGGAGGGCGAGATGGTGTGAGAGAGACAGAGGCATGGACAGAGGCAGAGAGAGAGAGAGGGAGAGACACTGAGAGACAGAGAGAGCCAGAGAGGGAGAAAGAAACAGAGAGGGAGGGAGAGAGAGACAGAGAGGGAGAGACTGGGATTCAGAGGGTAACAAAGAGGGAGAGACTGGGATTCAGAGGGTAACAGAGAGGGAGAGACTGTGATTCAGAGGGTAACAGAGAGGGAGAGACTGGGATTCAGAGGGTAATGGAGAGGGAGAGACTGGGATTCAGAGGGTAATGGAGAGGGAGAGACTGGGATTCAGAGGGTAACAGAGAGGGAGAGACTGGGATTCAGAGGGTAATGGAGAGGGAGAGACTGTGATTCAGAGGGTAACGGAGAGGGAGAGACTGTGATTCAGAGGGTAATGGAGAGGGAGAGACTGGGATTCAGAGGGTAACAGAGAGGGAGAGACTGGGATTCAGAGGGTAACGGAGAGGGAGAGACTGGGATTCAGAGGGTAACAGAGAGGGAGAGACTGGGATTCAGAGGGTAACAGAGGGAGAAGTAGAGATGAAGAGTGAAGATGGGAGAAAGACAAAGTCCAGTGTTTGTAACACATGGATAAAGAGGAACAGAGAGGTGAGACAGGGCTTGAGAGAGTAAAAGACAGAGGAAGGAGAGATAGAGATGGAGAGATTACCAGGAACATAAATCTCCAGCAGTCTCTTCATGCTGATCACTCCTTTTCTCTGGATGTGGCAGGATTGCAGAGCTTAGATCTGATCCGTTGGTTATGGGATCGCTTAGCTCTGTCTATCGCATGCTGCTTACGCAGTTTGGCACGCAGATAGTCCTGGGTTGTAGCTTCACCAGGTTGACACCTCATTTTGAGGTATGCCTGGTGCTGCTCCTGGCATGCCCTCCTGCACACTTCACTGAACCGGGGTTGGTCTCCTGGCTTGATGGTAATGGTAGAGTGGGGGATATGCCGGGCCATGAGGTGACAGATTGTCTTTCTTTCTGTCTGTCTGTCTGTCTCTCGTTCCCTCCTCTCTCAGAACGTCAGCCATTTTAGGTTTGTTCACGGTGGCCATTTTATGTTACAGCAGCACTGGGACATTTATTTCAGAGACTGACTCCTCACTAATGCAAGGTTAGTGCTTTAAACGTGACAAAGAAACGGGTCCTGAGGTTCATTTGAATGTAGCTTCTCATCCCGAAAAGTGTTAGCAAACGTGTTTTTCAAATCAATTCCGCAACAACCTCAACAGGAGGAAAAACACCAACAAATGCAACAACAACCTCAACAGGAGAAAAAACACCAACAAATGCAACAACAACCTCAACAGGAGAAAAAACACCAACAAATGCAACAACAACCTCAACAGGAGATAAAAACACCAACAAGTGCAACAAGTTCAACAGGAAAAGAACAGCTTCCCGAGGACTAAAAAAACCTAACAAATACAACAACTTCAGTAGGAGAAAAGCCACTAACAAATTCAACATCATCAGAAGGGGAAAACACACCGATAAATAGGGCAGTGGCACAGGCTGTTGGAGGGACAGGAAATGGTTTACGAAGGGACAGAGTATCTGATCACACCCGGGATGGTGGAATTGAGTATTTATTAAATGGTAAGAGATTAGAAAGCGTAGATGTACAAAGCGACCTGGGTGTCCCCGTCAATAAGTCACTGAAAACTAACATGCAGGTGCAGAATGCAATTCAGAAGGCTAATGGGATGTTAGTCTTTATCACAAGAGGATTTGAGTACAGGAGTAGTGAAGTCTTGCTTCAATCACATAGAACCTTGGTTAGACCACACCTGGAGTACTGTGTGCAGTTTTGGTCCCCTTACCTTAGGAAGGATATTATTGCCAGAGAGGGAGTGCAATGAAGGTTCACCAGACTTGTTCCCGGGATGACGGGACTGTCCTATGGTGAGAGATTGGGGAAACTGAGACACAGAGAGAGAGATAGAGACAGGGAGAGGCAGAGAGACAGAGGCAGAGAGAGAGAAATGGTGTGAGAGAGACACAAACAGAGTCATGGACAGAGAGAGAGAGGAGCGACAGAGAGAGAGAGCAACAGACAGAGAGACACAAAGAGAGAGAGAAACAGAGAGAGAGAGACAGGAAGAGGTAGAGAGAGAGGCAGTGAGAGAGACAGAGAGAGAGGGAGAGTGAGATAGAGGGGGAGAGTGAGATAGAGGGGGAGTGTGAGATTGATGGGGAGTGTGAGATAGAGGGGGAGAGGCAGATCGAGGGGGAGAGTGAGATCGAGGGGGAGAGTGAGGTAGAGGGGGAGAGGCAGATCGAGGGGGAGAGGGAGATAGAGGGGGAGAGGGAGATAGAGGGGGAGAGGGAGATAGAGGGGGAGTGTGAGATAGAGGGGGAGAGGCAGATCGAGGGGGAGAGGGAGATAGAGGGGGAGAGGGAGATAGAGAGAGAGAGTGAGATAGAGGGAGAGAGTGAGATCGAGGGAGAGACTGAGATCGAGGGGAGGGAGAGGGAGAGACAGAGAAAAGGAGAGTGGGAGTGACTGGGAGGGAAAGACAAATGGTGGAACAGAGAGAGAGACAGAGATAGAAGGAGAGGGAGGGAGCAACAGAGAGGGAAAGACAGATGGAGGGACAGAGAGAGAGGCAGACAGAGAGAGAGACAGAGAGAGAGGCAGAGAGAGAGGCAGAGAGAGAGGCAGAGAGAGAGAGAAGGAGAGTGTGGGTGAGACAGAGAGGGAAAGGCAGTTGGAGAGAGAGAGAGAGAGGCAGAGATGGAAGGAGAGAGAGGGAGTGACAGAGAAGGAAAGACATATGGAAAGACAGAGAGAGAGAGACAGACATAGATGGAGAGAGAGGGAGAGACAGAGAGAGAGAGGCAGAGATGGAAGGAGTGAGCGGGAGAGACAGAGAAGGAAAGACAGATGGAGGGACAGAGAGACAGACAGAGAGAGAAGGAGAGAGAGGGAGGGAAGGACAGATGGAGGGATAGAGAGATAGAGACAGAGATAGAAGGAGAGAGATGGAGTGATGGGTGGGGTGTGGGAAGACAGATGGAGGGACAGGGAGAGAGGCAGAGATGGAACGAGTGAGAGGGAGTGATAGGGAGGGAAACACAGATGGAAAGACAGAGAGAAAGACAGAGATAGGAGAGAGATGGAGTGACAGGGAGGGAAGGACAGATGGAGGGATAGAGAGAAGAGAGCGATAGAAGGACATAGAGGGAGTGACAGAGAGGGAAAGACAGATGGAGAGACAGAGAGAGAGGCAACGATGGAAGGAGAGAGAGGGAGTGAGAGAAAGGGAAAGACAGATGGAGAGAGAGAGACAGAGATAGAAGAAGAGAGATGGAGAGACAGAGAGGGAAAGACAGATGGGGGGACAGAGAGAGAGACAGAGATAGAAGGAGAGAGATGGAGTGACAGGGACGGAAGGACAGATGGAGGGATAAAGAGTGAGAGGCAGAGATAGAAGGAGAGAGAGGGAGTGACAGAGAGGGAAAGACAAATGGACAGACAGAGAGAGGGAAAGACAGATGGAGGGACAAAGAGAGAGACAGAGAGAGAAGGAGAGAGAGGGAGAGACAGAGAGAGAGGGAGAGACAGAGAGAGAGGCAGAGACAGCGAGAGAAGGAGAGAGAGGGAGAGACAGAATGGGAAAGACAGATGGAGAGACAGAGAGAGAAGGAGAGAGAGGGAGAGACAGAGAGAGAGGCAGAGACAGAGAGAGAAGGAGTGAGAGGGAGAGACAGAAAGGGAAAGACAGATGGAGAGACAGAGAGAGAGAGAGACACACAGATAGAAGGAGAGAGACGGAGAGACAGAGAGGAAAAGGCAGATGGAGGGGCAGAGAGAGAGAAATTAAGAGAGAGAGATAGAAGGAGAAAGACATAGAGACAGAGAGGGAAAGACAGAAGGAGGGACAGAGAGAGAGACAGAGAGAGTGGCAGAGACAGAGATAGAAGGAGAGAGAGGGAGTGTCAGGAGGAGGGGGAGAGGGAGATAGAGGGGGGAGAGACAGATAGAGGGAGAGAGACAGATAGAGGGAGAGAGACAGAGAGATAGAGGGGGAGACAGACAGAGGGGGAGACAGACAGACAGAGGGGGAGACAGGCAGACAGAGGGGGAGACAGGCAGATAGAGGGGGAGAGGGAGATAGAGGGGCAGAGGGAGATAGAGGGGCACAGAGAGATAGAGGGGCAGAGAGAGATAGAGGGGCAGAGAGAGATAGAGGGGCACAGAGAGATCGGGGGGGAGAGGGAGAGAGAGGGGGGAGAGGGAGAGAGAGGGGGGGAGAGGGAGAGAGTGAGATAGAGGGCGAGAGACAGATCGATGGGGAGAGTGAGATAGAGGGGGGATAGGGAGATAGAGGGCGAGAGACAGATCGATGGGGAGAGGTAGAAAGAGGGTGGAGACGGAGATAGAGGGGGAGAGATGGATGGGGTAGAGGGTGGTGAACCTGTGGAATTCTCTACCGCAGAAGGCTGTGGAGGCCAAGTCATTAAATATATTCATGGAAGAGAGAGATATATTTCTAAATGTCAAAGGGATCAAGGGGTATGGGGAGAAAGTGGGAACAGGGTACTGAATTAGACCATCGGTCATGATCTTTATTGAATGACGGAGCAGGCCCAAAGGGCCGAATGGCCTGCTCCTGCTCCTATTTTCTATGTTTCTATGAGAGAGGCGGATTGACAGAGGGAGAGAGAAGAAGAAACAGAGAGAGAAGGAGAGATAGAGATGGAGCGAGGTGACCCTGATATTCTCTCTCTCTCACACACACATCCAGACACACACAGACACATACATAAAGGGACAGACACACACACACACACACACAGACACACACACACAGACACACACACACACACAGACACACACACACACACAGACAGATTTTACAATCCACACTGATGTCAGTAAAAATGACCAACAGAACCTCAGTAACAATCCCCAGTGTCTGCCCAGTCCTGAGAGAGACAGAGAGAGAGAGATAGGGCAGTGACAGAGAAAGACAGTGAAAGAGGGAGGACAAAACAGCTTGTAGGAGAAACTTTACATTTATTTGTGTTCCACAGATTTTATTAAAAGTTGAAAGGGACTGGACACTGGAAAAGCTGTCAACACACAACAACAACACTGAGAGACTTTAGATGTGAGGGAAGGGGAGACACACTTTAAAATCCACACTGATGTCAGTAAAAATCCCCAAACACAACCTCAGTAACAATCCCCATTATCTGCCCAGTCCTGTATTGTGGGTATATGTCAAATATGTTCACACAAAGACAAACAGGGTGGTACTCCCAAATCTAGATCGAGGGGGGAGAGATAGATAGAGGGGAGAGAGGGAGATAGAGGGGGAGATAACAAACTTGGAGGAGATGCAAACAGTGTTGATGACATCAATCGACTACAACAGGACATCGATAGGTGAGCAGAATGGGCAGACAAGTGGCAGAA